>NC_057947.1:31569012-31659012 GCF_018555375.3 Anguilla rostrata | reverse complement strand
ACACACTTTGCCATACCCAAGATTGCTACTTGCTGGTAGTGTGTTACCTTAATAACGGATTTAACCCAATACTGAAATATGTTTAACTTAAATATGTTTAACTTATTAAAATATATTCATCCTGCAGAAGACAGTGTTTTATATCCTCCTGCAAAATTGTCCTTGTTGCCATAGAGATGTGTGTGTGTGTGTCTTTCACTGGCTCAGAGAGCCTGGAGGTTCAGCTTTATTTATGTTTTTTAGTTTTTATGACTGTGTTCTGAGAGGGAGGGAGAGGAAGGGGGGGGGGCAGTGATAGAGATAGAAGGGGGAGGTGGTGGGGGGGGGGGAGAGATCCTCCTGAGAAGGATAGAGAGAGTAATATTTTGGCTGCCGTGCTAAAATAATGCTGCTTGTCTATTCATTTTGAAGTTTAGTTTCCTGCTGGGTTGTTTTCCTCCTCAGTAAAAACAGTCACTTCATCATATTTTATTTTCTTTGAGAGGGAGAAAGTAGTTTTTTTTTTAACTGAGGGAAAAATACGGCGACGTTTCTCAGCTCTTGGCTCTGCTGGCAGCGGCTGGAGTTAAAGGACACTTATTCGGACGTACGGAGCGCGTGCAGCAGAGAGAGCAGAGACTGTGAGAGAACCCATTGGCCTCCGCCTGTCCCTCGGCTGTTACCTGACTCCGCCCCCTTCCCCCCCCATCCATCTCCTCCACAGCTGGAGGACGACATCGTGGCCAAACCCAACTACTTTGCCACCATGAAGAACTTCGCCCTGCAGCTGTCCTCCGAGGACTGGATGATCCTGGAGTTCTCCCAGCTCGGCTTCATCGGTAAGGGGTGCTAACGATTCGGCTAACGAGTCCGCTTAGGAGTCGGCTAATGAGTCTGCTAACGAGTCGTCCAACCAGTCCTCTAATGAGTCCTCTAACGAGTCGACTAACGATTCGGCTAACGAGTCGTCCAACCAGTCGTCTAACGATTCGGCTAACGATTCGGCTAACGATTCGGCTAACGATTCGGCTAACGAGTCGGCTAACGAGTCGGGTTACGAGTCAGCTAACGAGTCGTCCAACCAGTCATCTAACGAGTCCTCTAACGATTCGGCTAACGATTCGGCTAACGAGTCGGCTAATGATTCGGCTAATGATTCGGCTAACGAGTCGGCTAACGAGTCGGCTTACGAGTCGGCTGACGAGTTGACTAACCAGTCGTCTAACGAGTCCTCTAACGATTCGGCTAACGATTCGGCTAACGAGTCGGCTAATGATTCGGCTTACGAGTCGGCTGACGAGTTGACTAACCAGTCGGCGAAAGAGTCTGTTAAAGAATTAGCTAACGAGTCTGTTAAAGAGTTGGCTAACAAGTCGGCTTACAATTCGACTAAAGAGTCGGCTTACGAGTCCGCTAACGAGTCCGGGCCGATCTCTCTACTTGGCCCTCAAACTCCAGTGGGTCAAAGAAAGCAGAGAAAGCGAGTGAGAGATTTACTGATATTAAAAACGAAAGTGAGGTGGCTCTGAAGTGCAAAACACAAAAACGAAAACTAGCAGCCCTGAGGTGCAGATGCAACATACAAAAACAAAAGGAAGTGGTCCTGAGGCGCAGGTGCAACATACAAAAACAAAAACTAGTAGCCCCGAAGTGCAAAACAGAAACATACAACAACAAGCAGCCCCGAGGTGCAGATGCAACGTGGTGTGGGGATGGATGGTTTAAGCAGCCACACCTGCCCTGGGTCAGCTATTAGACCTGGCCATTGGATAATTGGTTAGAATTAGATAATTGGCCAGCAATTGGACCCAGGAACAGGATGGCTGCACCTGTGGCTAGTGAGGTAATCACTGGCACAGGTTAATCTTGCATCCCCACCCACACAAGGGAATTTCGGTCATGACTGTGTTACATCTGCTCATTTTGGCTGTAAGATCTTGCCAAACCCTCGTAAATAAACGTGGACTGTTTGAACATCATCTCCCTGTGTCTCTGTGCTGGAGGGTCCCTTGGAAAGCCACTTCGGTGGCCTGTGGCAGGCTTGTTTGCCACAGCAACATACAAAACAAAAACTATTGCACTTCGGGGCTACTAGTTTTTGTTTTTGTATGTTGCATCTGCGCCTCAGGACCACTTTCTTTTGTTTTTGTATGTTGCATCTGCACCGCTGGGCCGCAAGTTTTTGTTTTTGCATTTTGCACTTCAGAGCCACCGTAGTTTAAAGTGCATGGGCGGCATTGGTCCTGGGACACGGTTGGCTGATTGAGCTGGTGATCCTGAGACACGGTTGGCTGATTGAGCTGGTGATCCTGAGACACGGTTGGCTGATTGAGCTGGTGATCCTGGGACACGGTTGGCTGATTGAGCTGGTGATCCTGAGATATGATTGGCTGTTGTTTAGGTTTCAGTTCATGAGGGGATGTGAGCAGAATTGGAGCAAAACAGACTCAGGACTGCCTCACACATCTGAAAACACACAGGAAATGATGCAGCTGACTGTGTGACCGTATCTCTGTCTTTTGAGGGTTGGGGGGCAGGTGTTAGTGGTTGAGTAAGTGTCTCTTCTCTGTCCCTCCCCAGGAAAGATGTTCCAGGCTCCAGATCTGAACCTGATCGTGGAGTTCATCTTGATGTTCTACAAGGAGAAGCCCATAGACTGGCTATTGGACCACATCCTCTGGGTTAAAGTCTGCAACCCTGAGAAAGATGCGGTATGTGCATGTGTGTGTGTGTAAGTGTATGCTTGTATGTACGTACGTATGTGTGTGTGTGTGTGTGTGTGTGTGTGTGAGAGAGTGCGTGCATACATGTATGTGTGTGTTTGTGATCGAGTTAGTGTGTGTGGGTGGATGGGTGATAATGAATGTGGGTTTGTAAGAGTGTGTGTGTGTGCGTGCAGGTGGGTATGTGTATGCATGTAAGAGATGTTTGTAAGAGTCTATGCGTGTGTGTTTGAGTGTATACGGGTGCTGAACACATTTGCCTCTCTCTCCCACCTCTTGTCTTCTCTTTCTCCCCCACCCCCCTCTCCCTCTCTTTATCTGTCACACCCCCCGTCTCCTTCCCCCTCTCTCACTCCCTCCGCCCTCTCTCCCCCTCTCCCCTCCCCCCTCTCTCTCCCCCTCCCCCCCCCCCCCCCTCTCTCTCCTCTGTACAGAAGCACTGTGAGAGGCAGAAATCCGGTCTGCGGGTGCGCTTCAGGCCCTCCCTCTTTCAGCATGTGGGGCTGCACTCCTCCCTCGCCGGAAAGATCCAGAAGCTCACGGTGAGGGCCCCACCCCCTTCCCCCTCCTCCTCTGCTCGAGCATTAGCCCTGGATCAGTGCCAGCTCTGCTCTTCTCCCATTGTGGGTAGACTTAGCGTCGGCTTCGATGTCCCTGCATCCGTTGCTCGGTGCAGAGACCATTCCAGAACCCTGCGTCACCCACACACTGCTGCTCGAGGGCTGTAGCATTCCCGCAGTGCATCGTGGGAGTTGTAGTTGAGTCGCACCCTGACGTAAGTCAGGCATAGCTATGGACTGAATTGGGGGGGGGAAATGCTTGTGTGTCTCTCTCTGTTCCCGATGCACTCTGATGCGTAGGTGAGCTCACCTGTGCGCACCTGAGAGAGGAGTCTCTCCGCCGTGCTCACTGCCTCTTCCTGCTCCGCTCAGGACAAGGACTTCCTGAAGCCTCTGCTGCACAAGATCCACGTGAACCCCCCGGCGGAGGTGTCCACCACGCTCAAGGTGTACCAGGGCCACACGCTGGAGAAGACCTACCTGGGCGAGGACTTCTTCTGGGCCATAACGCCCACCGCCGGGGACTACATCCTCTTCAAGTTCGACCGGCCCGTCAGCATCCAGCGGTGAGCGAGAGCTGGGACGCAGAGCATTCTGGGAGAATTCTGGGAGAGGGAACCAGCACAGGGCTTTGCACGCGCACACACGCACGGACGGACTTTAGATGTCTTGCAACGTTGAGGTGTGGTTCCTGGCACAGAGCTGCGGGGAGAATCACTGCTGCCTGAGAACAACCAGCCAGCCCAGGGGAATTGTGGGGAATCTGCAGGAGGTCTCCCCCAGGTGCAGAGAGAAAGGGAGAGAAAGGGAGGGGGAAGGAGAGGGGGAGAGAGAGAGAGAGAGAGAGTGTGAGAGACAGAGATAGAGAGAGGGAGAGGGAGGGAGAAAGAGAGAGAGCTGTGAAAGGAAAAAGGTAGGAGGGGGGGTCATTGTAAAGTCTGCCGTCTCTCGGAGCAGAAAGAGAAAATGGCTCCGTGGGCACCTTACCTGTTGCCGTGGTTACCGTGCCAGCAATGCTAGCCTCTCCAGTTCTGTTCTGAAAGCGCTGTCGGCGGGGCGTGCGGCTGGTCCGCACTGCCGAAGCACAAACGCGCGTGAGTCAGCTGCAGATAAAAATAAAGCGCCCGCGTCACACTCCGGATAATGCCAGAATGGCCGTGATGCCAGGGCTTTTAGCTGTTATTCCCGCGATTACGATGCCCGCTCGCGCAGGAAGGAAACAGGAAGGCTTCACGCTTTGCGGCTAACCGCGCACGGCTCATTACCCCTCCTGTGCGCGTCTGAGTCACCCCGCAGGTGTCTGCACGCCTGAGCCAGGGACCATGTGACCCGTGGGTGTGACACTCATACAGCGCGTGTGTGTGTGTGTGTGATTGACAGGTACCTGTTCCGCAGCGGAAACCAGGAGCACCCCGGCGACAAGCTGGACAACACCACCGTGGAGGTCCTGCCGCTGTCGGTGAGGGGAAACGACGCGGCCGCAACGCTCACGTAACATCTCGACTGTGCAGCTGTTGCGGTCTCCATTTACATGACGTTAGATTTTAGCATTTAGCAGCACTGTTAATCCAGAGGGGCCGTCTACACACCTACACGTCTCAGGTGACTTTTGCACACGGCCCCTTGTTCAGCTGCAGTACCTTGCTCAGGGGTGCAGTGACAGGGACTCTCCTGGGAGTCCTGTTCCCTGAGCAGATCCCTAACCTGACCTGACTGCTGCTGGCTCACTGCAGCGGCTCTGGCGTACGCTACGCACTTCTGGCCACGTTCAGTCATCGTTCTGACAGCGGGAAAGAGCTTCCCTACCATACTCCCTGAGCTGCATCTCTGAGTATCTATAGACAGTGTATAGTGTGTGAGTATTTGCAGACAGGGTGTAGTGAATAGTGTGTGAGTATCTACAGACAGTGTATAGTGTGTGAGTATTTGCAGACAGGGTGTAGTGAGTAGTGTGTGAGTATCTACAGACAGTGTATAGTGCGTGAGTATTTGCAGACAGGGTGTAGTGAGTAGTGTGTGAGTATCTACAGACAGTGTATAGTGCGTGAGTATTTGCAGACAAGGTGTAGTGAGTAGTGTGTGAGTATTTACAGACAGTGTATAGTGTGTGCGTATTTGCAGACAGGGTGTAGTGAGTAGTGTGTGAGTATTTACAGACAGTGTATAGTGCGTGCGTATTTGCAGGCAGGGTGTAGTGAATAGTGTGTGTGTCAGATGTTGTTCATTGACAGACTAGAAGCCAGCCGGGCCACAGAACACAGTCCTAATATGGGGCAGAACAGAAAGAGCATTAACAATAACTAATCACATACAACAGCGGTATTAAAAATGTATTTCAGAGAGGATAAACCTTTTAGAGACACGAATGCCTGTTCACGTGTTAATCCCCACAGGGATGCAATTACAAGAAAGTCATTTTTACTGGATGGTCTAGTTTGGGCTGATTGGTTTGTAGGACGCAGAAAGATCCGGATAATCCAGTTTGAGGTGAAGTGTGTGGACTCATTGTGTATTGTTCAGATTTGTTTGGGTGGACAAATGGCTCCCCGGGGGGGGAGGGTAGGGATATGATGGGAGAGCTGGGCTCTCAGAGTCCCCGAAGGGGCGGGGACTAGTCTCCAGTGCCGTGCAGTGATTCGTCTAGACCGTTGAGTGACTGGTGACCTGTGGCCCCGCCTATTTTTGGCCAAGTGAAGCCTGTTGCTGGGGAGATGGGCAGAGAAAAAAAGGGGAGGGAAGACCCCCATCAGTGGGCGTGGCCTCCCCAGGGCCCCCCAGCCAATCCGCTGCCTGTTTAATGTCCCCCTAGAGACTAGCTATTTTACCCTGAGCACACCTGGCCCCGTTCTCACTAAGCCTCTCAGTGGAGGAGTGCTGACCCAAGATCAGGCTTTCTCTGTCTGTATCCTAGGCTTATCCATGGTGAGCTAATGGGCTAAACTGATCCTAGATCAGCCCTCCTGCCCTGGGACACTCTGTGAATGTGGTCCCAGGTCCACTGCTGCGTTTATGGGTTTTGATTTGGGGTTTGGTCCATTTGAGCTTAGCTGTGCGTATGTGAGTCAAACAGTCTCTCTCTGTCTCTCTCCCCCCCCCCCCCCCCTTCTCACTCAATCTCTCTCTCTCCCCCTCTCACTTCCTCTACCTCTCTTTCTGTCTCTCTCCCCCACTCTCTGTCTCTCTCTCGCTTCCTCTCCCTCTCTTTCTCTCTCTCTCTCTCTCTCTCACACAGGATCCTGGCCTGAAGAACACAGATAAATACAAACAGACGGAGGATCACTACTACAGAATCGGTGAGTGGAGGACTGGCCTTTCCTGGATTTCTGTCTTTTTTGCGCAAAGTTAATCCAGATTAAAGGTGGGAGGGCCCTGCTCTTTTAGGCTGCTACAGCACAGTGTACTCTGTCACTGAGTGGAGTCAAATAAGGTACCGTGTGTGTGTGTGCGTGCGAGAGAGTGCATGTGTGTGTGTATGTATATGTGTATGAGCGTGTGT
The DNA here is from genome assembly GCF_018555375.3 of Anguilla rostrata. Lineage (NCBI taxonomy): Eukaryota > Metazoa > Chordata > Actinopteri > Anguilliformes > Anguillidae > Anguilla > Anguilla rostrata. The sequence continues at coordinate 31,652,254 of NC_057947.1, read as the reverse complement.
GTGTATGTGTATGAGCGTGTGCGTGTGTGTGTATGAGCGTGTGTGTATGTGTATGAGTGTGTATGTATGTGTATGAGCGTGTGTGTGTATGAGCATATGTGTGTGTGAGCGTGTGTGGGTGTGTGTGGGTGTGTGTGTATGCTATATGTGTGTGAGCGTGTGTGGTGTGTGTTTGTGTGTGTGTGTGTGTGTGTGTGTATGTATATGAGCGTGTGTGTGGGTGTGTATGAGGTGTGTGTGTGTGTGGTGTATGAGCGTGTGTGTGTATGTGTATGAGTGTGTGTGTGTAGAGCGTGTGCGTATGTATATGAGCGTGTGTGTGTGTGTGTATGAGTGTGTGTGTGTGTGTGTGTGTATGTGTATGAGCTTGTGTGTGTATGAGAGCGTTGTGTGTGTGTGTGTATATGAGAGTGTGTGTGTGTGTGTCTGTATGTGTATGAGCGTGTTGTGTGTGTGAGTGTGTGTGTATGTATATGAGCGTGTGTGTATGTGTATGAGTGTGTATGTGTATGAGGTGTGTGTATGTGTATGAGCGTGTGTGTTGTGTGTGTGTGTGTGTGTGTGTATGTATAGAGTGTGGTGTGTCTGTATGTGTGACGTGTGTGGTGTGTTGTAGTGTGGCGTGTGTGGATGTATATGAGCGTGTGTGTGTATGAGCGTGTGTGTGTGTGTGTATGAGCGCGTGTGTGTGTGTATGAGCGTGTGTGTGTGTGGGTGTGTATGAGTGTGTGTCTGTATGTGTATGAGCGTGTGTGTGTGTGTATGAGCGTGTGTGTGTGGGTGTGTATGAGTGTGTGTATGAGTGTGTGTGTATGTGTGTATGTATGAGCGTGTGTGTGTGTGTATGAGCGTGTGTGTGTGTGTGTGTGTGTGTGTGTGTGTGTGTGTGTCTGTATGTGTATGACTGTGTGTGTATGTATATGAGCGTGTCTGTATGTGTATGACTGTGTGTGTATGTATATGAGCGTGTCTGTATGTGTATGAGCGTGTGTGTGTGTGTGTGTGTGTGTCTGTATGTGTATGACTGTGTGTGTATGTATATGAGCGTGTCTGTATGTGTATGAGCGTGTGTGTGTGTGTGTGTGTGTGTGTATGAGCGCGTGTGTGTGTGTATGAGCGCGTGTGTGTGTGTGTGTGTGTATGAGTGTGTGTCTGTATGTGTATGACTGTGTTTCTGACTGCTCTCTGTCGCGCCGCTGCAGGTCATTTTGAGAAGGGCGTGGCCGAGGCAGCGGTGGATCCCGCCTTCAACCCCGTGGTGGCGCTGCGCCTCACCTTGCTCAAGGACTCCGCCGTGTGGGCCATCATCAGTGAGGTCAGCATCGCCGTGGCCAATCACGGGCCTGCTGCGCGCGTCGCCGTCCAATCGCGCGTCGGCTTGCGCGTGTCATCGCCCGTCTCCTTGGTGACATGCAGTCCCCCTGTGAGCCCGTGTCTCTCCGCAGTGCTGGTTCAGGGTCCCTGAGTGTGTGAGAGGCTGCCTGTTCTTTTTTTATCCTCCGTCATTAGTTTTCTCTCTCTCTCTCTCCGTTTGTATGGGCAGTAAAACTGACAGCTCCACCGCACTGGTGCAGCATCTCCTGTCCCATCGGTGGGGGGGGGGGCTGCTCTCCCCCCTCCCATCCCTTAGCTGATCAGTGCAGTCCCTGCATGCATGGGTGACTCAGGCAGCCCACAGGCCGGGGAGGTTGGGGGGGGGGCCTCCTGTCAGAGTGACCTCTGTGAGCTCATTACCTGGGTACCAGTCAGTGGTGCAGTCCAGTCAGTGGTGCAGTCCAGCTGTGGTGCAGTCCAGTCAGTGGTACAGTCCAGCTGTGGTGCAGTCCAGTCAGTGGTGCAGTCCAGCTGTGGTGTTCTGGCTTATTTCAGTGGATTAAAAAAAAAACATTTTGGCAGCTGTTAAAGTGGTCGTAACCCCCCCTATTAATGTTATTTAAAAAAATCTGTTTTTACGGAGCATTTTAATGCAGTGTGCTCGTACCCTTCATTATGAAATGGGTACAGTGCTGGCTCGGGCTCCAGTAATGGATCGATCGATTACTTGTTGGATACGTTCCGACTCTAATTTTACAAAAAGAAATTCATAAAGGCTGTTTGTACAACTACGTTTTAGACGTTTACTCCATTAATTTATCATACAGTATGTAAATAAAAGGAGAAACACATTAAATTAGAGGATATTTCTTGATCTAATACAAAGTGAATAAAGCAAATATATATATATATATATATATATATTTGAAAGGCACGTTCTGATTGCAGTTTTGCTTTTTGTTGGTAATGTCGTTATATAAGCGAGATGGTGTCGGAGGGGCTGAGCATTATGTAGTTTGAGGCACATTTACTGCCCCCCGTCAACTGTAATGAAAACATTGGTTACAAAATATGTGATTCCTCTGCAATGGAAACATTACTTAAGTATTCCCGCAAAAATCCCACACACACACACACACGCACGCACGCACGCACGCACGCACTGACTCTCTAGGGTCACACAGCTCCTTATCTGGAACACTGGGTTCTTCATCAGAACTCTGCTGCGTCTTGCGAGAGTTCTGTCTGTGCCTGACCATTATCAAATTACATTTCCTACCGCCCTCTTTCTCTCTGCTCCCCCCCCCTCCCTCTCTCTCTTCTGCCCCTCTCTCTCTCTCTCCAGATCCACATTAAGAAGGTAGCAGGTTAGCATGCTCCAGTGAGGCCTGTCCAGTGAGTGGCCTCTCTATCTGCGCCTTCCCCCGACCCCCCCCCCCCCCACGGGCAACAGTGACCAAGATGGATCCCAGCATTCGTCCGTCACCTCCTCCTTTCTACCTCACCGGAATGTGGAAACTACTGAGAAAAAAAAATCATTTATGAGGTTGGGGGGGGGGAATCCAGGTAGAATCATGAAAAGAATTGCCCCCTGAATTATAACACGTGCGAAACGGACGCGTGACACGGGTGAGACGCTAACTCGCGCGGTGCGTGAGGTCATCGTGAGAAAGGCACTGCACTGTGCCTGCTGACCCCTGACCTCCCTGCTGATTGGTGGAGCAGTGGCTTTACCCTGGAACAGCAGGGAAGATGGGGCGGAGTCCTTGGGTATAGTTAATGCGCTTGATTGTGAAATTTTGAAACTGGACCCACTTGGAGAGTTTGTTTTTTTGCCCCCCCCCCCCCCCCCCAACGTAACACTAAAGTGTTATGTAACAAGAACAAAAAAACTTCAGGAATGAACAGCTGCAGGAAAACCAAATTATGGCTCGGATCCTAAAAAAACGAGCCCAGCTTCTGCAGCTCCGTTCATCTTCAATCGCCCTTTTTTGCCAAAGTGCTTCTTACGAGCGAAGCGATGGACGCTGTTCTGTCCGCCTGCGCAGCTCCGCGGCTCGGGGAAGTGCAGCTGCGCATCAGAGATGACGTGCACAAACATTCGCTTCAGTTCTTTTGTGTTCAATGCTGCGTCTGACCGGAGACCTTACATTTCTCTCTTCAGATTAACGGCACAACGCACAAATTTTATCGGGACACCTGCTGTTTTACGATCAATCAAAATAAAAAAACTCGCCCTTTTTGTTCTTTCCATTAAACGGAAGGTAAATATTATTCTCCTGGGGTTCCATGAAGGAAATCTTAATTTATTAGAAAATAATTTGTATGAGTAGTGATATGTTCTATGTTTTATTCCGTAAAAAAAAAAAAAAAAAAAACAGTTCTACGTATTTAATTGTGTTGGTGTCTTAAACGGAAGGGAAGTTCCCTTTGGTCCCCTCGCGGGCGCTGTCCGGCGTGGCGCGAGGAAGGCGTATCGACACGTGTGCCTTAAACTTCCCAGGCCCGGAGTGCGCGGGGACCGCGGAAAGGAGCGTTTATCGGTGCGGAATCGTGCGACGGGGCTGTGGTCCACACAGGGCTGGAGCTCTCTGGTCATGCGGAGATTCTCTCATTTTCATCCCGCTTTTGAAATTTATCTCGTGACAACGGCTCCATTGCGCTCGGTTTTCCGCGGATTCTCTTTGACTCGTAACGGCACGATTTTGGCACTGGACTCTTTCCATTCAGGAAGTAAACAAAAATAAATAAATGAGTGAAAGGAGGTGCTTCGTTCTGCGCCAGAATCCTCGGCAATATCTCTTTTAACTCCTTTTGTTCTTTGTCGCTTAAAGGAAAAAAAAAACTTGATCATTTTGTAAATTTGAAATTCTCCGTTCATCAGTCACGTGATGTCATTTTCACAGCGGTGGTTTTGTTAGCTGCCCGGGCCTAACGAGCGTGTTGCTTTTAGTTTTGTTCCTAAAGTAATCGGTCAGTAATTTTCGTCCTCCTCAGGACAGTGAAAGAATGGGTTTGACAGGGAAACAAGGTTTCATTGCTACTTCTATGAAGAATACTATCTTTCTGTCACTAAAAAATTTAGTTAAACGGGCATTCCTGTTGATTGTGAATGTTTTCCTGTAATACATGACTGAAAATGTATTTGAATTCCAGATACCCTGGATGCCTAATTAAGAAGCATTTTTTCCTCATTGATTACTGACATTTTGGAAAGAGATTGTAGAATAAGTGTAACATGGCATCTGTGTGCTTGATGTGGAGGGGATGGTTCTGAAGAGGCGAGCCTGTTTTGAGTGACAGGCAGACACACACACACTCAATTGCTGTTTGTACACGTACACACACAGGCCTTCTATTTGTACACCCACACAAATCATTGTACACACTAGACCGGGGTACAAATATTTCAACTGTAGATGTCAGCAAAATTTTAAACTAGACCCCTGAGAATTTTTAGTAAAGCACATTGCTAACCAATTTGGACAGCCATAGGGGAAAATTTCTGAACGTGTGGCAGTACATATTTGCTTTTAAATTGTAAGTAATCTGCAAGAGTTTACTGGTGTCTTAAAATGTGTGCATTTCAAATATGTTTTTAATCTGGATCTGTTTACACACACACACACACACCACTATCTCTTGGATCAGGCAGCAGGTAACTGAAAGCTCAGCCTCGCCCCTTCACTCCACCAGGTGAACACCTGTGGGAGCGCCACACCCACCCCACTTCACGTCAGGCACACACACACCTGTGGGGCCTGGTCCTGCCCACAGTAGGTCATGTGCCTTCATCTGTGTGTCTGTGTAACTGCGATTGGACATGGACATGGTTTAAATAAAGAGGATAAATCTGGATGAATATCGCCACCCTGAGCTTCTCTTCATTGTTTTAATTTTTTTTTTTTTTACTGTGATTAAAAACCCTGATCTGTCTGCAGTTCTTAAGACAGGAGACTTTAATCATGCCCGGTAACTCTCCCTTAATAATAATCTGACAAATTAACAATAAGTTTATCGTTATCTCGTCATCGTTGCCGTTGCTGTTGTTGTAGTTCATAATGTGTGGCCTCGTCCGTGAGCTTTGCCACCTTCAGTGTGTCTGTCAGTGTTTTAAAACACGGTGTGAAAATTCAAAGCTTGTGATGCCGCATTGCTACATATGAAGGTTGATCGCAGTGGCAAAACGTTTATAGGTATTATATATCTTCATGTAATGAAGCATAAGCATTGCTGCATTTGAAAATGAAACTCATTAAATAATTCTGTCAAACACAAAATAATTATTTTAAAAGCAGAGTGTGAAAGTGTCATTTGCAGACATTTATATTATGCAAATTTGAATGCGCAAGAGAACTCTAATCAATACGGTAGAATGAATTTTAAATTTTGTTTAAGCATTCTGTGATATTATGCATTATTTATCAGATACGTCTAGTTGGACTTCTGAATCAAATCCTATATATTATACTTGGTGAAATAAATCCTCTGGAGACAATTTTTGGCTTATAATTCGTTATGGAATGCAAATGAGGCACAGCATCATGCAAAAATAAATCATAGCACTGAAACATTAGATGATTTAATTGAGGATTATTTCCTACAAATACAGAAAAATTTGTCAGCAAACACAGTAATGTCGATCAAAATCTTCTCAATCAAAACATACTTCAGTAAAGCATGAGTAAATTTCTCATTTATGTATGCACAAAAATAACTTACTGATTGTATTATTACATATTACAGTAAGTAAGCATTGCAGTGTAACGAACGACATACGCATGACAGCGATCATTTAGTGCTTTGCCTTGGCTGCATTTTACCACAGATTTTCTTTAACAGCTCTGCATCCCAATGTCCTCATTTGCAAAGCGTCTGGTTGCAGGAGAGCCGTGCCCTGGAATTAGGGAAAGTTCAGCAAACTTGCAGTACTCTACGGCTCCAGCAGAGGGCACCGAGGCCACGGCTCTGCTCGCCAAAGTGGCGGCAGGTCGCTGCCCTGGCACAGCAGCTGACCAGTCAGGTTTGTATCCACAGCGCAGAGGTTTGACGAGCGTGTGACTTGCTTTGTTTTGAGCTCGGAGTCTGAGACGGTCGGTGTGTGCATTACCGCAGAAACGGGCTCCTCTTCCAACACACTCGACATGCTTTACTGACTGTACACGTGCACATGCAAGACGGCTTTATTCACCGTGTATTTACCCCAGTGCTGCCCGTCCTGCACTGAGGCCTAAATGCTGTTCGGCTGACTGCAGTCACTCCCCATAGACCAGGGATCATCAACTCTGGCCCACAAATCCAAATCCAAGCCCTGGTTTTCTTTTCTCCCGGGGTAATTAGTGCCACTGATTGGCCAGACTGTCTTCACACCTGACTCCCAGGCAAAGGGAGGATGGAAAACCAGCAGTTCCCAGCCCTCGAGGACCGTGAGTTGCTGATCCCTGCCACAGACGTTATCAGCTCCAGTACAGCGATGGATGTGTTCTAGGGTTCTCATTCCTCCACAGTGTCCTGTCCAGAGCTTGTGTCTGATTGGACGATGCTTTGAGCTGCTTCAGTGCGAGACTTCTCTTGGTCACAAGGTCAACCGCTGTGGCCCGGCTCCTCCTACATACGACGGTACGTCTTTCTACCTCCATCGCAGCCTTGATCATGACCCCTGATTTCTTTTTCCAATGCCAGCTTCATTTTAACAAACTTGCAGACAGGTTCTGAAACCACTTTTTGTCTTTTTTGTGCAGCTGTGTCATGATTGGTTGGACCCAGGCATGATCACAAACATTTGAACACTGTTCTAACGTCAGATGGAAATTTAAGTTTTGCATTTCGTATGTAAGCACAGCATTTTTTTTAAAGTAAAAATGATGCATGTCTGTTGGGCTCTGTGCTTAAACTACAGTGAGCACAGGTTTTACTGCCCTTGTAAAAACCTGTCATTTTAATTTGCAATTTGAGTGAGTTTTGCATCACTTTCCACCCCTGCACACCCCCCATGCGGACCAGCCAATAACAGAGGCGTTCAGCTGACAATCTAAGTCTTCTTTTTCACTCTCGCGTCAAGCAAGTTAGGTGGCTCCCTTGCTATGAGTCTGCAGTGTTAAGCTCTTAGTGACCCCTAGTGGTTCATATGTGTATGACAACAACCCAAGGGCTTAGAACAGATTTCAGGCATCAGGAGCAACAAAAAAAAAAAGGTTTTGGGGTTAAAACACAGGAAAACGTAAAACTTAAGAGAGATGATTTATATCACAGGTACTCTCAATCAGGAACTGTGTTCCCCTGTCCTCCACAGGTCCTATAACAAGCTCGTTTTGGATTTCACAGACCTGGTACTCACACTGGTCTGTTGAAGATCCTGTAACATCAGTGTAGTTTCACAGATACTGCAATAATACTAAAGTCATCTTCCACAGATTACATAATCGCACGCAACTGCCAATCTGTCAGAGCTGTCATTTTAAAATCCCCCCCCCCAAGTGCAGTCACCTCTGGGGCGATCCGGTAAAATAAAAGTCTCTTTATTGAAGGTGCTCTGACGGAATCAGGAATGTACACAGAGAGAGAGAGGATCTCCTGCACTGCGCCAAGACACCTCCACCTCAGCCCCCCCCAGTCCTTACCCCTCCCTCTCAAACGCAGGAATTCCGAGCCTCGCTCATATCAAAAAACATGAAAAACCAAAAGGGGGGCGGGGGGAGGAGATTTCAATCAATACACCTTTCGAGCAATCCAAAGCTTTGATATCTACAGTGAGACTGTTATGTACAAGCATGTATGTACAAAAGGGAAAGGGAAAAACAAAAAACAACAAACCAACCCCAGCTCTCCAAAAACACACAGCAGGCACGGTCCAGCGGACCTCAGCGCCAGAGTTCTGCGGAAGGGTCCAGTCCGGTTCGGTCCGGTCCGGTCCGTGGGCGACGGTCCCTCTACTGCACGCGGTGTCCGGTCCGGTCCGGTCCTCTACTGCACGCGATACTTGTAGAACCAGCAAAGGCCGCGTGTGAAATTCCAGCCCAGGCAGAGCGAGAGGACGTAGAGCAGAGCCAGCAGGGCGAACGGGTACAGGAGCACCACTGTGTTCTTCAGGAAGGGCAGTGCTGGGGGGGGTCAGTCAGAGAGGGTCACCCTCGTTTCACACCAATCAACAGGTACTCTGGGGTTGTTTGCGTGGCAGTTACTAAGAAAAAACACTTTCACCCAGTTCTTTAATAAAAGTGAAAAGGCTAAACTATTATTATTTTTTTAATCGTCCAGTTCCTATGTAGTAATTAAAAGAACAATCCTTCCTCATTAATGACTAAGGCTGCTGAAGATTCCCTTTCCCAGCACATCAGCACAGGCCTGCAAACGATTTCTCAACGGAGCTGATGGGACTTGTAGTCTTGTGTTAGGTTAAATATACATCTCATGTGTCTCATTTCATCCGACATTGCGAACTGTACAGACCCCAGGCATTTCTACCATTTTAACACTTCTCTTAAAAAGCAGGTTTTTATGCTAATCAATGTCAGTATGTACAGTGAGTCGCCAATAGAGCGTGTAATCATTATTCATAGAACAGATGGTAGTTTTATTCTCCATGGTAACAGGGGTTGGTGTTTCATTCAGCAGATGGGTACCTACTTCTCCATGGTAACGGGTGGATGTTCATTGAGCAGATGGTAGTTTATTCTCCATGGTAACACGGGTTAGTACTCACCATTGTAGCCCAGGAAGGTGATGTAGACGTAGTAGCCGATGGCTATCAGCCATATTGTGTTCCCCACAAAGTACCCCAGGAACCAGTCAGAGTTTATGGCCACTATGTCTACGACACAGGAAGAGACTGGAGTCAGCGCGAGCACAGGCCAAGGAAACGTCCTTAAGTCACTATACATGCCTGTGTGTCTGTCTGTGTGTTGTGTGTGTGTGCGCGCACGTTTTAGTTAGTGTAACTGTGTGTGTGTGTGTGTGTGTGTTTGGGTGCGTTTTAGTGAGCACAACTGTATGTATGTTCCATTTTAGTGCTCTCCTGACACACTGATTTAACATCTCAGCACTGGTAACTGTAGTCATTAACACAGCAAGTGTGTGAGTGTGTTTGTGTTTTCTGCCCAATGTGCTTTACGGGGACATTAAACGTGTTCCAGCAGGCAGGCTGAGTACGCGCACTGAAAAGCCATAAAAACAGCGTGGAGGCCTTCAACTGCAGTCTGGTGCACATAATGGGAGTGTGCACGGTTGGTCCTGAAGTGTTGGTGCTGCCGCATTAGTATTGCGGTGTTGGTAATGTGGTGTCGTTGCTGTTGTGTTGGTGCTGCGATGTTGGTAATGTGGTGTTGGTAATGCAGTGTTGGTGCAGCAGTGTTTGTGCTGTAGTGTTGGTAATGCAGTGTTGGTAATGCGGTATTGGTGCTGCGGTGTTGGTAATGTGGTGTTGGTGCTGCGATGTTGGTAATGTGGTGTTGGTACTGCAGTGTTGGTGCTGCGATGTTGGTAATGTGGTGTTGGTAATGCGGTGTTGGTGCTGCAGTGTTGATAATGCGGTGTTGGTGCTGCAGTGTTGATAATGTGGTGTTGCTGCTGCAGTGTTGGTAATGCGGTATTGGTGCTGCGGTGTTGGTGCTGCGGTATTGGTAATGTGGTGTTGGTGCAGCAGTGTTGGTGCTGTAGTGTTGGTGCTGTAGTGTTGGTAATGCAGCGTTGGTGCTGTAGTGTTGGTGCTGTAGTGTTGGTAATGCAGTGTTGGTGCAGCAGTGTTGGTGCTGTAGTGTTGGTGCTGTAGTGTTGGTAATGCAGTGTTGATAATGCGGTGTTGGTGCTGCAGTGTTGATAATGCGGTATTGGTGCTGCGGTGTTGGTAATGCGGTATTGGTGCTGCGGTGTTGGTAATGCGGTGTTGGTGCTGCGGTGTTGGTAATGCGGTATTGGTGCTGCGGTGTTGGTAATGCGTATGTGCTGCAGTGTTGGTATGCGGTATGGTGCTGGTGTGTACGGTTGGTGCTGCGGTGTTGGTAATGCGGTATTGGTGCTGCGGTGTTGGTAATGCGGTATTGGTGCTGCGGTGTTGGTGCTGTAGTGTTGGTAATGCGGTATTGGCTGCGGTGTTGGTAATGCGGATTGGTGCTGCGGTGTTGGTGCTGTAGTGTTGGTAATGCGGTATTGGTGCTTGCGGTGTTGGTAATGTGGTGTTGGTGCTGCAGTGTTGGTGCTGTAGTGTTGGTAATGTGGTGTTGGTGCAGCAGTGTTGGTGCTGCGGTGTTGGTAATGCGGTATTGGTGCTGCAGTGTTGATAATGCGGTGTTGGTGCAGCAGTGTTGGTGCAGCAGTGTTGGTGCTGTAGTGTTGGTGCTGCAGCGTTGGACTAACGGTTGATGAAGAAGAGCTGCAGGAAGTGCAGGATGACCAGCAGGGGGTAGAAGGCGTTGAGGTGCACATCAAAGGCGTAGCCCCACTCCACATCGTAGTCCTTAGTCGGGTGCTTCATCAGGTATTTATTCGTTACCACCCTAAAGACGGGGTTTAGAGTAAAGACTTTATAGACATGCCGTACAAAAGCTTCACTATCACCTCTGTACAACAGACACAGCAGCCATTTCACAGAGCACTCCTGAGTGAAGAGAGACACTTTGCACCGTGTGTGTAATTTACACCATATTTACACCTGTCTAATGTACATTACATTACAGGCAGACGCTCTTATCCAGAGTGACTTACACAACTTAATTTACATATTTACACCTGTGTGAAACTTACATATTTACACCTGTGTTTAATTTACTTGTTTACACCTGTGTGAAATTTGCGCATGTGCAGTTTACACGTTAACATACGCGTATGGATAAATATGAGTGATTACGGAGCTGGAATATAGAAACATAAACGCAGTGCACTGCCTCACCACATGAGGGTGGAGATGAGCAGCCCCACGCCGACGCAGTCAATGAACACCACCCAGAGCAGCAGCTTCAGCGTCTCCAGGAAGCCCATGTCCAGCACGAAGCCGAAGCCCACGGTGGACACTACGGGGGGGCGGAGAAGCAACACCGCTTTCATTACGCTGTGTTTTATAAAACCATGAGCCGCACGGATGGAGAAACACTGCAGTTCCACCTTTCATTCAACAAGGAATAGCTAGGGAATGAAAGGGAACCATCTAAGAAGAGAATTTGGTCTGGGGGATTAAATTAACCGTGACACCATCATCGGCCATCCAGCAAATATTAGAAAGGCTGCTTTGGTTTCAAATGCCTTCAAAATGACACTCTTTGGGATTTGATTTTAGTCATGAAATGTGTTGTACGTTCAGTAGTCTCATTTCGAACTGCTTCCATCTGCTTTTTCAGCTGTTCATTTTACTCTCTTGTATGATTCCAATCATAGATGTCTCTTAAATTCTTCTCATCGTTATTTTAATGTCTCTTGTGCTGTTTTTTTTTATTTTGTGAAGCACTTTGTGCTGTACTGCTGGAAAGTGGCATACAAATAAAGTTCCTCTTAACTTTCTGGACTCCAAGCAGTGAGACCTGAGGTTCATTCCAGTCGCTTACTTTGTCCGCCCTCGGACGATGATCTCCTCGGTCATCGTGTCACCCGGAAACCCACAGAGGTCCGCCATCTTTAAGGACATCACAATCCGTCCTTAAAGATGGCCGGCTCCCAGAGGATGCTTCAGCGAGGATACACAAGTGCTTCCTTTGCAGAAGTCTCTTCTTTAAAAGCGTGACGTATAAAAGATCCATGTGTGGATCCACCTCTCTACATCTGCCACGTCTGTTGACGTGACTTCAAACTGACGCTTGACTGAGCAAGAACATTCCCAAGACATGTTGCCTCGATTTCTCCATCCTCACATCTCATCCTTGCATCCTTTCCTCGCGTCCCTGGTTGAGTGGAGCTAAGGAGCGAGAATAGTACTTAAAGAAGACGTGCGAGGAACGACAATAAGCGATTTTGGGATTAAACCCTTATGGTCCAGAGCTTAGCCTGTGCTTTTCACTGAGACACTCTGCCCCCTCACGCTGAATGAGTCCCTGTGCACATCTACCTTTGGAGGGGAGGGGGAGGAGGAACCGAGATTGCATGATGTTGTGCAGACCATCACAATGCTGGTGCATGCCCCTAGTGATGTCACACCCAGAGCCTGTCTCACTGACGTGAACAATGTTGCACTTGCGCCCCCAGATGTGGTCGGACCTAATCTCTGAGACGTACTCTGAGATAAACCATTTGACGTGAGGAGGGGGTGCAAGTGTGGATACACAGTAGGACTGGCTTAAGAAATCAAGCCACACCAACACAGGAAAGGGGGGGTGGGGTGGCACTCACCGCACAGCCATATGCTGAGAAGAACCAGGAAGGCGGGGTCGTCGCGGGCCCACTGGTCCTTGGTCTGTTTCCTGTAGTGGAAGTTTCGGTAGACCCTCTGCGGGGAGGTGAACAGGTAGAGCATCTGCCAGCCGGCGAACTCGAAATCCATCTGCCGGAAGCGGAACAGACGCCGCAGGTACTTATAGCGCTTAGCGCCCGCCGTGTGGCGCGCGGCGTCCCGGGCGTCCCGACTGCCGTTGTCCTGGTGTAGGGGCGAGTAGGTGGTTGTCGGCAACATTGTGCTACAACGGAGAATGACACAGGGAGACAAATTTAGTGTTTCAGTTTACGTGCTGTTGGATTAATGCTCTTTTGTGAATACATTTCCTTTGCAGCATTAAACAGATGCCGACATTTTTACATTTTACGAATGGGCTCTTGTCTGACACCAGTCCCGGTCTTAGTTCAACGTACGATGCACAGGACATAGCTCAGAGACGTGAAGGCGATTCCCTTAAGTTCAGGGGGGCTACGCATCGCGTAGCCTTTGCCACATTTGTACAGTTAGTCTGCAGACTTGTATTTATAATTATTATTAACAGAATCTGCAACGAGTGTGTTTTAAGTCCGCCCTAGTACAGAGAGAATACATAGATGACGTAATGTCGTAAGTGCCAGGCGAAATTCCCTTCTAACTTCTATCATTTTTCTATATACAGCAATGTAAGCTAGCTGACTACTGTATTCAGCTAGCATTGCCATTATATAGTGGCTAGCTAGCATACAAACTCCATTTAGGTTTAGTTCATTTTGCGATTATGTGATAGAACCGGCGCTCGGGACCAAATCACGTTGACGTTCTGTGCTACCAGCAATAACTGACGTGCTACGACACAACTAACAACAGCATCTAGCTCGTCAACAGTCCAGTTTACACTCACTAACAACTTATTTCTGAACCCCCACCATTATTTTTCTACCCTACTAGCCAGCGTTATTACAAGTTAGCTTTACTGGCTACACAGCCATACACTATAATTCGACTGCCTCGTTGCTGTTCCACTGGCCAGCTAGCATATAATACTCTTGTGATGAATAATAACCCATAACTGTCGATTTGAAACTTACCTGCAAATATAGCAGAACCACCGAACTTCCTAGATCGCTTTTTAATAGGGAAAACTCCAGCCCTGTCTCTTCTTGCTTCTGTGTTCCTGTCACTAACCGAACACGTCGGCAGTGATGTCAGCGTCGACACTCTGCATGCTGGGAACTGTGGTTTGGAGTTTAGTGCAGGAAGAAAATAAAAATGCTTTTAAAATACGAAATGTATATTGTTTCTGAAAAATCCTGACCAAAGGAACCAATTCATGACCGTTTTCATATTTTTCATATGGCGTTATAAAGATTTGAATTAATCAAGATCCTACTAACAATTGGGAGGGGGAATATACCCGGAACTATATATATGTCTATGCCCGGAACCTTTAGGGTGCACACGCACTTCCTCTATCCCATGATGCTTTGCGAACAGTGAGATTACATGGCTGTGTTTTTCGTAACAAGCTTTTTGCTAGATGTTTCGTTAGAAAGCTAGAAAAAAACTGATGGGTTAGTTCCTTTACAGTAGGTTTCAGGTTATTGTCATATTCAAATACATTAGATAAAGTGACATTTGGTCGTTTATGAAAAATGCCCAAGTATTACGAGGAAAAGGAAGAAGATAACAGAGCATGTTCTGGAATAAGAGAGGACTTCAAATCGTGTCTCCTTCAACACGATTGTGTTTTGAAGGTAAACCATGATATAGTTCTATTTGTAGTTGTTAGTATGCTAAATATTGTATTTAATATAGTGTAATTCTTACAACCAACCAGTGCAAGGGGCGCTGAAGCTGACGTATGTGCATATTTACTGAAGTTCATGCTTCTTAGATCATAATATGAATGACTTATTTAGTTATGTTATTTTATTCTCTTGTGATGTCCGTTCCCAGGAGGGGAAATCACCAAGTGAATGTCTGAAGGAAGGCCACTGCAAAGCTTTGCAAGTGTCATTTTTTGAGTGCAAAAGGTCAATGGTAAGTGCACGCCTGTGGGAATTATTTTTGCCACATGAGGGCGACAAAGGATCTATGTCAAGAAGAGCGAAAAAATACATTATTTAAATACTGTGTACAGATCACCCATACCATTTTAAACGCATAAATATAAACTTTAATTTACTGTAGTGTATCAACTTGTATTTACAGTAAAATTGGCATAATAGCGCACTGTAATTATCTGGGCTACATAATATTTGGAAACCCACCGGTTGATCATTTTGTCCAGTCCGAAGTTGGTCAGTTTAGTTCAAAATTTCAAATCCCCCAAACCCACCCAGCCAAATTTCTGTCTGTGCCTTATGAGGTTTTGTTGTGTCTCAAACTGCTTTTGTACCGTCTTGACAAACTATGTTATCTCCATTTGTCCTGTAAAAGGTTTGTTTGCATAAATCAGCGCTGTTTGATTCCTCATCTGCGAGCCGCAGTGTCCGCAGGTATTCGTGCCAACCGTGCGCTGCACCGCCTGATTTTGACTAATTATTTCGCCTCCTTGCCTAAGTTCATTAGTGAAATCGGGCGTTGCGCACGGTTGAAGCAAATACCTGCAGACACTGTGGCCGGCAGGACCTGGAGTCGAGTAGCCCTGGTAGAAATTAAGAGCTTCTGTGGATAACACATGACTTGAGTACCTCAAAGGATGTGGAATGCTTCAACTGGAGCGCACTGTTAGGGAATGACTTTTACAGTACACTGCAGTGCAGCTGAGATCTGTATGAGATCAAGGACTAGATCCCATATAGATCCAGTATTTCAGATTACTTTGTCATTCGTAAGATGTAACTGACAGCATACATTCTTAAACTTTTTAGATTTTTTTAGGCCTTTAAATGAACATTCTGTATTCTTATTTTTTGTTTTTTCAGCTCGATACCAGATCACGATTTCGAGGACGAAAAGGATATTGACCAATACCAGCACTGACCTGAATACTGGATTTCATTGTAAATAATATGTATGACTTGAAGCGAAGTTCATTTTGTGCCCAATAGGGCACGATCCCCGCAGTGAGAGATTTAAAAAAAACAAGCGTTTTCTTTTATTTTTCCACACGTTTATGACTTTCTTTTCTGATGTGAGGGATGTTGAGCGCAGCTCCTCGTTAAAAATAAGGGACGGCTGAGAAAATGAGTCGAGCTACAGCTTTTTATTTAATGTAAAAATGCTCCTCTTGACTACAAAACCTGCATAATGGGAAACAGTTCATGTGACGGCCTATGCGTGCGTGCCTTCGGCATGAATAGATGGCCTACTTCTGTAGACGTTTCAGCTGTGGAGAATTCCACTAGCGACTGGAAATTCCTCAGAATGCCACAAGGGGGAGCTGCTCCTGCCCTGAGCCCAGCTGTACTGAGAGTGCTACATTCAGAGTGTTCTGATTTTATTGTTGTCATGGGGTTTTCTTGAATCCAAAGTACCAGGGGGCCTCGGTTGCACAGTAAACGGGGGTGTTCTGTGATTGTGGCTATAGTTCAGGTGCTTGTACAGCTATGTTCAGGTGTGAAATATTTCAGTTCAGAGTAATGAAGGTGTTCCTGTTCTTCTGGTTACTGCTCTGTAGTATCCTTTTTAAAATAAAGCACTGAAAGGAGAAACCTTCAGACTAAGATTAATCTTTATTCGGTGTAAAACATTTTCACAATTTTAGAAATGCATTCAATGAAAAAGCCTACATTTAGCAATTCACTGACACTGTGTTGTTGAAGACACACATGTCCTTGGCCTAAAAAACAATCTTCATATATTTGTTGCTCTCCATGTTATATTACTGCTCTGACAAACCAAAGCCGTGGTCTGGAGAAAATCATGTATCATGATATGCGTCTTACAGAAATCAAAAACATTTTAGTGTTGGCTCAGTTCTTCAATATTCTGAAACTTCTGTCATTCTTGGAATGTTAAAGTCCATGGTTATTAAGCTGCTGTAAAGAGTTGAATCAGTGATTGGTACCGTACACATTAGAAAAAATAACAATGATGAGAATAGGCCATTCGGCCTAACAATGCTAAACATACGTTAGCTATTTGGTTGTGCGCATTGAACTGGTTTAGACACACATCTAATTAAAATCAAGGATGAAATGGAAAATTTATGGAAAACATACAAGGGTACCTCACCAATGATCTAATGCAACACGCATCTTGGCTAACAAGCGACAGTCCAGATCAACTGTAATTCAACCGGCCTTGTTCAATCGAGGTGTCGCTATCCTGGCTCCCTTCCACACGGCCTTATTTCAAAGCGGCCATCATTAAGGCCTTGAACCTCTCCAGGTCGGCCTCCTCCAAGACAAAGGCCTTGTGTTTCTTCTTGAGCAGTTCCAGATTGTCCAGCACCATCATTCCGCGCGTGTGAGTGCCCGTGAGCTCCACGGTCACCGCCACCCGCTTGCACGCCGTCACGAACGCGTCGTCGATGGCGGCCGCCATGGCGTAGGAGTCGCAGGACACGAAGCCCTGGCCGGCCACCATCTCCTTATCGAAATGGCCGCCGCAGGACGCCTCCATGCTGTGGCGGAAGATCTGCTTCATGAAGCGCGCCTTCTCCGTGTCCTGGGCCAGCCACCCGTGACAGAATTCCTGAGGGGAGGAGACAGGGAGGAGAGGATGAGGGGCGGGGAGGAGGCGGGGAGCAGCGGGGAGGAGGCGGGGAGCAGCGGGGAGGAGCAGGGAGGGAGAGAAGACAGGGAGGAGTAGAGTGGAGACGAGGCGGGGAGGAGAGAGGGAGGAGCGGGGAGGAGATGGTGAGGAGCCGGGAGGCAGAGGAGACAGGGAGGAGATGGTGAGGAGAGAGGGAGGAGCGGGGAGGAGCCGGGGACACAACACTGAGAGACTGCAGGCCTCTCACCCAGTACCCATTAAAAACCAGCCCTTCTGCCCTCAAATTGAAACTCCATGTTTTCTTCACCTGTACTTTTTCCTTCACCCGTAATCCCTGCTGAAGTTTGGGCCCTAAACTGGCACCTTGGTAGCCTATGTGGTAACCCAGCCAAAGAGTATAGGTCAGCATCTGTGGTAGATTATACAACTTCCTGGCATATATACACAGTTACCACATGTTTGTCTCATTTCCCATCTACACAGACCCTCCTCACTCAATCATTAAAAGATTCCCTTTCACAGGAAGCAGTAAAGTTAGCCCTCTGGTAGTGCCACTCACCCAGGGCAGTTTGCTGCGACAGGTGAACTCCCAGGTCGCAATGTAGGTGGGACACAGGAACTCATTAAGCACAACGTACGCGGCTTCCGGGTCAGCCGCGAAGTTGAACTCGGCACAGACTGTGGTGTTTCCTCGAGCTGTACACACACACACACACACAAACGTGCATTATCTGTAAATCAGCCACGCAAAACCATCACCGTGACAAAGAACTGGCAAGACTAATGGGAGAGCAGAACACGATTCAAGGAGTTGCCATGTGCTGTCAGATACGGACGGGCTTGTACCAATAAGACAACTAGTACCAAACTTTGATTCAAATCTCCAAGTCTGATAACATTATAGCTCCTGGCGCATTACTAATTATCAATGTGTATTAGCATGTACGCAAACACAAAATACGCAAGGACCAACAAATTGCCTAATAGAAATTATGACGAAAAACCATGTGAACTAACTGGTGCACAGCATATGAAATGCAACTTTTAGTTTAGCTCCCAGTGAAATCATGTGTCGGAAAATTACGTAGGTATTGGATTTCATGAATTTTTAAATGGACCAATATATTACAATTACAGCTGGACTCAATTTTGAACGTCATTAGCCACGCCCACTTCAAAAACGTGCTTGAGTTTGAAACGATTAATCAATCCATCAGCGGAGAGGGGCGAGGAAGAATATACAAATAATTATTTTAAAAAAAGGACCACAACCTTGAGATTCTGACTGAGCATACCGTGTGTACCGGGAACAGATAAGGAGGAGCAGAATTGACTGAGGTCGGCAGAAGATTGAGATGTGGTCTGAGAACTTCTGGCGAGTTGGACCGCTTTTGGTGAGTGACCGCAGAGTTGACACACAGCTATGATGCTACTAGCTAATGTTAGCGGTTACACGTCATCAGTGCAGCTGAAGCTATTTTCCCTCTTTCCCCCCCCCAGTCAGAGTACTTTATAGCGCGTTTTTTTTTTTTGCCTTGTGTCCGTTTTACTTCACTGCACCCTGCCTTTAGAACTAGTTTAGGCCTACATGGTTTTGATCATCACCATTGTAGCCGTGCTAGTCCAATCACCTAGCTAATTGATGTTTTGTTGCTCATATTGATAACTGTTGACGCTGTTTCTGAATGTACATTGTGTTTTGTGGGTTAAATGGTTGTAGTATTTGCGTTTAATATGAGCACAAAGACAGTAATACCGCTCACAGAAAAGGCCTTGCCACTTCAATTGACTGCAATGGGGGAAAAAAACCTATCGGGGGCAGTGCTGAGACATTGCCAAACACATTTGTATGGATCTCAGAAGTCTGACGTAACGCAGAGCAAAACCTGTACCCATATATGCATTTC
This sequence comes from Anguilla rostrata, assembly GCF_018555375.3. Lineage (NCBI taxonomy): Eukaryota > Metazoa > Chordata > Actinopteri > Anguilliformes > Anguillidae > Anguilla > Anguilla rostrata. The sequence goes on along the minus strand of NC_057947.1, from coordinate 31,633,039 downwards.
CGGATCAAAGCATATTTTATCTTTGGAGAAAATGAATGAGAGTTTCACATAACCGTCCCTGTCACAGTCTGTGATTTAAACTGGCGTATAAATCTGTCCGGACGTTTTTATCCGGACACATGTCTCTCTTAAACGGCACTGGGTCCAATGAATTCCAATGCCACTTTGCAACCGATAAAATTATTTTGCGAACACAACAAGGTAACACTGCTGCTAACTTTATTTACGTCACTGCTAGCCTGTGGGCTTTTCAAGGTGGTCGGAGCTACTGCTAGCCAGCAAAGATATTTAAAGAAAGTACTGGAATAATTTATGGGAATTACTAACGAGAACAGCAACAATAACAACAACAAATATTTACAGCGATATATACAACTGTCAAAAACAAAAAACGTATAATTTATTACACTAACGGATAGACTAACACTAAACCGTTTTTCTCATGTAAATGGTAGTTGGAAAAACAGCTGTGTGTGATGTTGTTCAACTGTTATGGTTTTCATATAGTGCTCTTGCTCTAGACTAATTATTTGGAGTCAAAAGTAACACTGACTTTACTTTTTTAGTACGGGGGCATATGTACGTAGGCTGTGTTAATTTGTATGTATAGAAGAACAATGATTTAATATTTTGTAGGCTATATGTTTCACTATTTTTCAGTAGTTCTTTGGCAGTGAGCATCTAGTGGTCAGTGAGCATCTTGCCCGACTGATACTGTTTTGTCTGCCGTCTTGCCTGAGGTCGTTGTCTGTGGCCACTTCAACGTCTTAGACTTATTTATTTATTTAATGTTTATTTGATAGGGACTTGACAATGCTTTCCAGAGATCTGAAGCAGTTTAGTTTGAGGAATGATTCCGTGCTTTCGCTTTGGTTCAAGGTTTGAATGCTTCATTCGTTTGTCAAAGAGAGAGCCATTGCATCTTCTCAGCCAAGCAGTTGTCTTATCACAGCTGAACATGATCCTGAACTGTATAGGCCTACGTGCTGTGATTGATCGGAGTAATGTGGGCCTTGGCAAAAGGATGTCTTAAATTGTGATTGGCTGGACTAGACAAATAAATGCAAGCGACAGGCGATGCACAAATATGAATCGGCTAAATTTATTTGTGGATCAGCTGCATTTATTTGTGGATCATGAAGTAATTAGTGATATCAAGAGTAATAATGACTAGCAATAGGATGAGGCAAGATGAATTCCAATCTTAATTCTTGATCCAAGAAGAATTTGGTCTTTTGATTGCATTGTGTTTTTCTTGTTGTTTCTTTTTTCCCCACTTTGGAAATGTATGTTTACGATCACACTGATTGCGGTAGCCTAACAGTTGCTATAGTTGGCCAAACCGCCAAGATGATTCTCGATCTGACCGACTTCTGCTACGTTCGGCTTCTTGGCATCTCTAACAGGGTTATGCGTGTCCCTATTCACATTTTCAAGGAGGTGTGACTTCATATTTCTGCCCTTGCAGCTAGGAGAATAAAAAATAAATAAATAATGGTCCAGGAGTCCAGCATTGCAAATACCTCAAAATAAGACAGGACAATAGCACTTTAACACCATTTGTACTATGACAGCCAATCACCATTCAGCACCACAGAAGTACAGAGAAAAGGATGAAGGAAAGATGGAGATCTCACAGTCAGTGTTGCCCCCCATGATGTACAGGCTCTTGAGTAGCTCTGGGAATGTGGGGTCTAGCCTCACCGCCAGGGCCAGATTTGTCAGAGGGCCAGTGGCCACCAGGGAAACCTGTTATCCAGACAGGGAAACATGCAACGTCCTCGTTTAAGTTACTAGCTTAAAGCGAGATTCTCTTGACTCATGCACAGCACATTGGTCACCATGGGCAATATACTAACACATGAGTAACAATGAGTAGCCTGGCATGTCACATGACCTGCATGCATGCATGCTGGGAGAGATTCTGAGCAGAATCCCTTGGCTAGCGGAAACTAATTGGTGTAGATTCGAGTGCTCGGGTACTGCCGGTCGCCCACCTCCCCGGCGTGCTCCCTGGCGATCCGGATCATGGCCGCCACCGCCCCCTCCTTCTGAATCATCTCTGAGCTGGGAGCGTGGGAGTCTGGGGCGTCTCCTAGCCCGTCCTGCCCGTGGAAGTGTCCCGCGCTCAGGGCGTTCCCCAAAATTGGTTTGGAGGCTCCCCGGAACACTGGAATCTGGAATATGGAACCCCCGGAGATATTAGAACCCGTTCTGCCTGGAGGAGGGGGAAGGTGGGGGGTGGAGTTTTGGTGTGGGGGTCATGTGAATAGAAAACTGCCTTACAGGACAGAACTTTATGAATGAATGACAGAACAGAAGATTCACTAAAAGCCACTTGATAACATTGCAAAGAAACGGTTGCTTGGCTGCAAAAGAGGAATGTGGCTGCATTCAAAAAGAAAAAAAAAATATGATGAGGAAAGAAATTAATTTCACACATTGTGGATAAGGAATGTCACACAAAATACCAGAACGTGTAAAAGCAAGAAAATTAACAGCACTAGATCCACTGGATCTGAAGCCAGGATGGACTGCGTGGGGTCCCAACATTTATACATGAACAGAACCTGATCAGATTAGTCCCTAATCCCCCCCCTCCCCCACGACCTCTGAATGGAGAGATCTCGGAAACAGTTATGAGCAGGATAATGTTTTCCCTTTACACTCCCATCGAACACGAGAAACAGCTGGTTTAAAAACCTTCTTCGTATTCTGTTTGGCATGTGATTTATTCTGCTTACCAAAGTAAGACCCTGCAATCACATATCACATGCTTCCACTGGGCAGAAAACACAAAACTCGAATTGTCTGACTCCTTTAGAAAATGCGATTCCACACACTAACCGTAAAAACAAGTTTTAGAAAAACACGGCACAAAAAATAAATCGGGCAAACACCTGGGCCTCTTCTTATTTGCGCAGACTTATTTTCCAGGTTGTCCTTCGTGTTAAAAATGAACACCGCATGTACTTACTCCATCCACACCACTGTTAGACGGTTAACATGTAAACAGGGAAGTAACAGAATTTCTGAATAGCTGGCTTTTGTGGTCAGTAGGATACAAATGACTGACGCGCTTGTAAAGTATGGTCTGCTGCGTCCACAGTACACCGGGCACATTCCCACTTAAACAATTATTTTTTAAACTGTGAAAATGTGAGCAGTCGTGCATATTGCATCTTTAGAGAACTAAAACATGGGTTCGTTTGCTGCCAGGCTACGAACGAACCGCGAGGAGCATCGCTTCGGGTTGGCCCCCCGTACCTCCAGTCGCCCGCAGGCTTTGAGCACGCGCAGCGAGTTCCTGCAGACGTTGTCCACGGTGGTGTTTCCGCTGACACAGGTGATGCCCAGCACCTGCACGTCGGGGGCGGCCAGCGCCATCATGATGGCCTGGGCGTCGTCCACCCCACAGTCCACATCCACCAGCAGCTTCTTCACCATGGCGATCCCGGTCCCTGCCCTGGCTGCGAGGGGGGAAAGGGCCGGGCGAATGCACGCACGTTATGGCAACCGAAAACAACATCGTGCGTCCATTCTTTGGTTCTAGCTCAGTGCTAATGGACGGCAGTGTAGTATAATGGGCAAGGAACTGGTCTTGTAACTATATGATCACAAGGTTGGATTTCTGGGTGGGACACTGCCGTTGTACCCTCGAGTAAGGTACTTAACCTTCAGTATATATTTATTCAATATAATGTAAATGCAATGCAAAGCTTGTGCAAGTCGCTCAGGATAAGAGAGTCTGCGAAATGCCTGTAATGTAATCTAACTTAATGCAGTTAATCAAGGTCGAAAGCCTGGACCCATGCCGGCCCTTTTCAGTGACATCAGACACCCCATGTACACAGTCCACCACGAGGTTAACCCGCTTCTTAATGTTCATTTTTCTGAAACTTCTTGCGGCTAATAATGTGCACGGACGCAATAGAAACTTGCAACAGTTGAAAAAGAAGAACCTGATTTACAGAAGCAATAGTGTATTTCAGTAACCGAAGAAGCGTAGCGGGTCACGTGTTCTCTCTGGGACACGACAGACATTAGGCTATCTATGCAGGCGTATCAGCAGGAGTGAACTTCGCCTTCAAATTTATGGACATTACTATTGCAATGACGGAACGGCGCCGATAGTCCGCGTTTTAAACCTAGTGTTTTTGAAATTTGAAATCCGACGCCCAAGACAGACCCGTCTTGCATTATTTCGAATGAAGTTGTGACACGCCCTTTCTCGTTAATGAAAACGTAACTTACCTGGAGTAGAGTAAGACTGAGTTCGGCTGCTAGGTAAACCGGCGTAGATCCCTTGATTTCCGACTGTCAGTGAACTGTTCCAGGCTGCCGCAAACCTTTAAGCCGGTGGTAGGGCAAGGGGAGGAGTCAGGATCAATAAAAAGAAATGTTATGTCAATGGCTTTTAATTTTAATACTGACTGAACCTGTACATTTGGTTCAGCACACGGACTAACCATTGCGTGTGTCATTCGCAGCGAAAGTCGATGTATGATGTATGCTGTGTGCAGCCAATGTGAACCCTTTTGCGTGTTGCTGTCAACACGACCCGATAGCCGAAACAAAACTTTACTGTAGCCTAGCCTAGTGGGCAAATCTGAATGTGAAACTTTAAAGACCGATGAGCTGCATAGCTGTAAATCTTTCGAGAGGGCATTCAATCATTTATCAGTAGTCGGCTAAATCAGTTTACAGCTCGTTACACAATCTCCGAAATTAGCCGAGCTCACTCGTGTTCAGTTGTGTTCTGGGACTTTCCCCCCCCCCTCATCCATTCAGTTGTCTCAGCAAATTACACAACGCAATTGGAATCATGCGTGCACGTGTCTAGAAGCTCCTCGGTAGCCTAATCCTAGATATAGTTTATATTCGGATTTAAGACGCCATTTTGGGAAAGGCTTAAATTGCAGACAAAGATAGCCAGCGTCCCCTCTCTAATATCTTTGGTTTAGCTCGTGTCTCGGCGTGCAGACATTAGATGTGGGCTCAAATAGGGTACGGTAGTAGTAGATATGAGTTGTAGCCTGTAGCTTTCTTGGAATAAAAAAAATCCACGAATTTTCAAAAACATTTTAATTCACTGTGGAGTTTTTTTGTGCTTACCTGCAGGACCTTTGCGAGAAGTGAGATTGCATTGGCGTCCACAGTCGCGTTCCGTAGTATCTTAGAGCCATTACACATGCCATTCAACATGAGCGCCTACAACCCAGGACGAGAACGAAGCGTTGCTGTCCGAATGTTGATTTTTATACTCCAGTTCTGCTTCAATGTAGGCCCTATCTCCTGCATAACTCCTTGTGCCCTTTAAGTCGTTAAAATGTTTCAGATGCTTGCGAGGAATCTTATTACAGTTCACGTGAAGACTCGGGCTACAAACTGCAATAAAAGGTGGGACACGGAGTGAGGTCTAAATTAATCTTTGTGAGCAATATGAGAACTGGTTATCTGTGCGCAATAAAGCGACCCATCATTGCGCACAGATATTACAAAATACTGAAGGAATCTTGACTATTGAAGCCTGTAAGCACTCATTACTTTGGTAATGGACTTTCAATAACCTCTTACCATGGGCGTACATTACCGAGTTCATGTGGTGTGAATTATAGGCTTCGTGCCCATTCATTAATTGTCTCAGTGCTTGTGAACATGATTTTTACATGCTACGGTCCTCCCGTCATACATTTATTGTAGCCTGTCACATGACATTTGTGCTAGATCAGAATGATCAGTCTGTCCTTGGAAAAAAAGCACTCACGTTATTCTGTTCCCCCAACCCCCCTACCCTCCCCTTTTCCCCACTGACCTGAAATGAACATTCCCTCCAGGCAAGGGCACCATTTGAATGGATATAGAAATACACATAAATACACCCCCCCCCCCCCCCCGGCCCCATTTATACAAAACAGGCCAAACACCCCCCCTCCCCAATAATACAGTATGACAATTAAAAAAATAATTTCATGTAATAAAAATAGGTATTTCATGTTGTGATTGGGATTGAGCCAATCAATGTCTTAAAGTACTTTCTCTGAAGAATGCCCGAGAAATGATCATTTCAGTGTTCTTAAAAAAAATTAATTAAAAAAAAAAAACATTTTCTGGTGGGGCATGCCCGCCCTATGATTGCGGTTCTTGGGGTCAATATCCGAACTGCAGGTATGGAGATGAGTCGTTTGGCGACATCCACTTTCAGCTGCGTTAGACAAATTTTCTAAACAATTCCAATGCTGTGAAAACCTCTACTCGTGGATCTTCTTTCTTCTCTTCACACTGCATTTATAAGGACTGAAAAGACTTATCTTGGTGTAGCTGCTGACTGAGACGGGCATATTTGTAGCGTGGATTTAGACTGAGATTTTTCGTTGGGGAAAAATATGTTTTTCGCCCTGTGACGGTGTAGCTCAACAGGAAGTGCACGCTCCGTTTGCACACTGGCCCTACTGCATTCCAAATAAGCCGTTCTAATGAGGACCCCCCTGACCCCCCCCCGTGCACTCAAGTTTGCTGTTTGCATTCTCCGCCTTCCACCCTTCCACGGAGGGGAAGCCACGACATCACAACAAAATAACTTCAGTTAATTTTGTTACATCACCTCTGGTGATTTCAACGGCTGATGCTTTTTTTCATATTTCGCGACAAAAACAAGCGTGCGAAAAAGTAAAAGGAAAAAAAAAAAAAAAACAAGGAAACGGGAACTCTCAGAATGTTTTTAATAGCTTGGTTATAAACGGGAGCGTGAGGGGAGATATCCTATCCTGTCGTGAGTACAACAATCCACAGAACAAATAAATACATCGCATACAGTGCATATACCGCGTCAGATATGTGACGTCATATTTATTAAATTAAAACAGTGCACATGTATAAAAAAACATAAAAAGCAAAAACAAACAAACAAAAAAAATACATGTGATCTAAAATGACAAAAAAATATGGTTTCAATTATTTACAAAAAACAAATGTGAAGGGAAATGGCAGACAGTGATGCCACACAGACTGCATTCCACGGTTGCAGTCACTGATAGGATCTGCTTTATGCAGCGCATTGGTACCCCTGTATAAAAGTACACTTATACGGGAAGCTGCGCTACATGCATTTAAAGTTAAGACACTTTTTAATGTCCCATTGAGAATAAATACATAGTTATCACCTGATCATCGTCTGAGTATTTCAAAGCATTTGCCTGCTATAGGTTATGACCCCATTACATCAGTCTTGAGATTCCCATATCAATAATATAATTCTAAATGCCGGTTCAGTCTAATGAAGCAGTAGTCATATTTTTTTTTTTTTATAGACTTGAGTCGACTCTATTAAAGACAGGAAAAAAAAAAAAAAAAAAAAGCCGTTCCTACTAAGGCAAAAACACTGCTCCTTTTCACATTTAGATTAGTAAATTAAATTTTACTTTAAAGTGAACTTTAAGCACAAATTAATTTGGTGGGACGACCGTGCCACAGCTGTGTAAACCTGGATGTGCATTCTGAGGGAACAGATACGTTTGGGCAGTACTTAGCTAGGATACACAACGGTGGTTTTGATACGCTTACATAAGGTGAAAATAGCCTCCCGTTGTGGATATTTTACCGAAGTCTCGATGTAATTTACGCTGTATTCAAAGCGGCAGCCTCGTTATTCCTTCCCTTTTGTAAAAATGAGCCGAGGTGGTGTCCTTTTAAACTATTTTACGATGTCATTAAAACAGTCCACAGCTAGGGGACTTGTGTACTTTTATGTTTCTAAAACTAACACAACACGAATATCCCAAACAGCCGCCACCACGGTCGTCTTCCGTTGGAACGAACAACGCTGCTATCTTTTCCCTTGCAACATTTAGCAGGCTGACCGTGACCTTCGTTTGACCCCGGGAGTCCAGTACTGCGTGTGGCCGTTTCTGAGCAGCGCGTGTTCCTGCTTGAAAGCAAGCCCCTGTAGAAGTATCCCGTGGCAACGGTGTAGTCAGTGTGTCCTGAATGCTAAACGAGCTCAGAAACAGAGCGCAATCGGAGCAGTTTCACATTGGCTTTATTTTGGGGGGCTCTATTCCCTTCCAGACAAATAAGAATGAAATGAGGGGTCACACGGCCTGCCGCTTCTCAAACGGGGGTTACTGCGGCTCCACTGAGGGCTGTGTACTAAACGCAGGCTTGCCTACGTGGCTGCAGGCTGACGAGGATATGCTTAAGGCATATTTACGCAAGACGCTCTTATCCCAGTTTGGGGTCTGATACTCAGGACCGTATGGATTTTTGTATGATATGAGACTGGATTGCGATGGCCTTCTAAGTCTCACCCGCAACCGCGCTGGTGATTTTGGAAAGACAACATACTCACAATATGTTCCAAGCCTGATAGATCCCTTCCCCTCCCCCCCCCCTTGCTCTTTCTATGTAAAATAAAAACATGCGCACGTATCCATTGTACAGTGTCACCTGAATTGCATTTGTATATGATCAGAATGTGTTTGAACCTGTGTGCAGACTGCTATCAATTTGGGTGTACTTCACAGGTTTTTTTTTGCCAGAGATGAAATATTTGGACACATTTGGGGGGGGGGGGGGTGCAGTGTACTCTGGGTAGGATTTACCAGTGTGCTTACAGCTCAGGTTAACGAGCAGCAGGGTGAGCCAATGGGTCGAATGGAGGGCTAACCCACCTGAGCACCTTCCTGTTTCTGGCAGTCCTCTGGACTCTGCAAAGGGCCACAAACAGGATGTTGGCGTCGTCCAGAGCGACAGATGCTGGAAGAGACCCGATTGGTCGGCCGGCCTTTAGAATGGAAGTTGCAGCCGTTTGGTTCCAGAAGCTGCCGGATCCTGCGGTGGCTCTGATAGGCTAAACCAGTAGCAGCAGCAGTGCATGATGGGGGGGAAAAATAGGGCATAAGAGGTGTGCTGTGACTCAACCCAAGAGTACAGCACTTGGCCAGGGCACACGGAACCCAACGGGCTGGGACCCACTCAGCCAATTCGCCCTTATTCTTCAGGAGCTGAACATTTCAACTGGCACAAGGCCATGGCGCTACCTCCAGCTCAGCAAGCCAAGGGGGACGTGTTTTTTTATATTAAAAAAATTTTTTTTTGGAGAAATGATCTCTGAAAACCAAAAAAATCCAAATATGCAGTCTGTGTCGAGACATAATTCTTGCATCTGGGAGTCAAGCCAGGACACCGAAACCAGAAAGAGGATTTCAGTAGATACTGTGGAGACGTGTGCAGTATCACTATTGACTGACACCACAGGCCAGATATTAATTTCAAGGGCAGCGTACGATAACCGCACCAGGACTGTTCTTGGGTCAGCCTGTCCCCTGTGGAGGTACCTTGAAGACTTCCTGGGCCAGGACCGGGGCCTGTGCCACCTGTACTCACTTCACCACTGGGGCTTCTCAAGTGTTCAGTCGTTATCATCTGTATATGCAGACCGCCAATACCAGTGGTCACGATTTAAACTGACCACTGGGAGCACTGAATAGAGATTTCCAACTTTGAGAATGGACAGCATGGTATTATAAGAGTCTACAGAAGATCTGTCCTACTGGATATTTTAAGGTTAATTTGCAGTCACCATACCCATACTTGCAGCTCAAATCTGTACCCTGTAGGAAAGGATACTAATGCAGGGTCATTCAGAGTTCAACCACAGATGCTTATCTTCACCAGATGGTCAGTTCCGTATTAATAACATTGACAGTTGTGCCTCTTGCCACCACTGAAGCTCGAAACATTATGATTTGGTGGCTCTTGGTCAATATCCATAAAAGGGCATGACTTAAGACAGAATATTGGTATCTACTATTGCAGTGCAGAGAGCGTTGGAACCACCAAGAGTGAGGACTTACAGCTGACGGAAGGAACGTTGGGGCTAAACCCCTGTTTTGTGTCTAATCTGTGGCTCGACCTCATTCACTCTTCTGATTGGCTCGCCGCCTGAGCGGCCAGGCTGTGCCTGTGGCCACACTGGTTGGCTCAGAGTCTCAAGGATCCTCCACAGCAGCAGAAAAAAAACAACAACCCTGGTGCCTGCAACACAGCTGTCAACGCCGCTGTATCTGTCTGAGCTGTCGAAGCCACCACGACCGCCAAAGCACAGTCGGGGGAGAGACGGGCAAACCAGTCCGCCCCTTTCCGCGGCAGTAGAGCAGTTGCCGTAGCGATACCCATTTGCGTGTCTCGTTTCCCTCCTCCACTGCACCAATAGGGTTAGCCGTCCAGCTCAGAGCAAGACGTACAACAGTGACTGTGTGATGCCTGCCATCGATGCACATGAGTCTGACCAAACTTTTGACTGTTGTTCCTCTGTGCCTGTGCCTGTGCGTGAGAGAGAAGCATGCTCTATCTACAGTTAGGTAGTGACGATGGGGGGGGGGGGGATCTGAAGCAGATATTCCTTTGGTTTGAACTAATGTTACTGGCGTGTTTGTATTTCATATATATATATATATATATATATATATATATATACACATTTCAAGAGTCTGCATGGATGTCAGAATTAAGGATGCATATCTATCACAGAACCTGTCACTTCTATCACATTAAGGGTGCTTTTGCACTGGGGCATTTTGTTTCCTTTTATCGTGTTGTTTTTTTCTTTTTTCTTTTTTCCCCTCCTGCCACCATTGGTTGGGTCCGGAGGCTGACTGTCCAATCAGGTCTCCACTTTGCCGAAAGTCCCTTCCGGGGGCCTGTAATGCCTGGGGAAGGCCTTCAGCTGCAGGGAGTTGAAAGCGTACTTGCGGCATCCGACGTTCTTCATGGTGTTCTCCCGCCGACAGCCCTCGCTGGAGGTGGCCAGGGCGGCGGGGCAGCAGGAACACGGAGGGCGCGACCGCGAAAAAAGCAAACGGGACAGAGCAAAAACAGCCGTTGTTAAAAGACAATAAACACCCAAAAACCATAGAACTATTAGCCGTGCGATTGTGCTTCATGTTCGACAGACAAGGGAGCACAGGAGAGTGGGGGTTAGTCTCTAGCCATGCATTTACATATCTTCCCAGCATGCATCAGGCACGGAGCCACAATGGACCTCGGCTTGCCCGTGGAATCGCAACGACACTGACCCGTATCCCAGACGACCTCAATCTGAGCCTTTAAGGGAACGTGCCACCTCGTTATTACCGTCCTGATAGCGTACATTGTGGGAGGCGGATTTTTAAAAATAAATCCACCGCAAACCAAAAACTTCTGCACATGATATGAACGCTCAGGAAACCTAGCTTGACGAGACGCGGTCCAAATGACTCCTGATAATGCCTGTGCCAGCACTGTTTCTCATGCCTACTTGAAATTGTGGAGCCCTCTACGTTAGAATACACTGGCAAGAGTTAAATAACACAGTCCCACGCTCTGACGGGCGTATCCAGCTCCTGACGAATACGAAAATCACATCACATGCACAGTCGCCGCTCGCGCAATAGTAGGCTGACCGCGACCTTTCTTTGACCTGGGAGTCCAGTCCACAGCTAGGGGACTGTGCACTTTTATGTTTCTAAAACTAACACAGTCGCCTTAGCAATCGCCCCCCCCGTCCCCCCCTTTTAGAATTCTGGACGGGCAGCGGCGGGGACGCCTACCTGCGCATGCAGTCGAGGGCCTGGGAGAAGACCTGGGGGGCCATGCCGTGCTCGTGCTGCAGGATCAGGCTCTGCTCCAGCGTCACCGACATGGCCGTGCGGTCCTTGGCGCTCTTGCAGCTGGTGAACCGCACCCCGTTCAGCCTCCGGCAGACCTGACGACCCAGAGAGAGAGAGAGAGAGAGAGAGACCACGGTTTGGACCAATCGGCAAGCCGGGTGTTTACGTGACATCACAGCTGCGACCTGATGCGACCTACGTGTCTCCCAGTGACCTTAAATTGACATTTTACATTACATTACATTACATTACAGGCATTTGGCAGACGCTCTTATCCAGAGCGACGTACTACAAAGTGTATAACCATAACCAGGAACAAGTATGACGAAACCCCTAGAGAGAAGTACCGGTCCAAGTGCAGGGAACAACCGCATAGTTCAACTTGGACCCTGATGGTTAAACTGATTAACACTAACACAACGAGAACGGCAACAACGCAGTCTATGGAAAAAAATACAAGCAGTAGTGAAGACAGTTAATGCACCTGAGTCACCTAAGGCACCTTTAGTGCAGCTAAAAAAATAAGAACATGTCATGTAAAACAGGCACCCTGGCTGGTACAAACATCACGGCAGTGTTGGGTAACCTGTGGCCCCTCAGCAGTTGGGTCATGCCCTATTTACATTAAGAGAACGTGCGTATATCTGAATGCCAAATAGCCTACAGAAACCGCCACCAAAAACAGAGGCGGCTTGCACATTTCAGTGCAGCAAAGTCTTCTTCAGACTTAAATGTGTCAAATTATTGAGCCTTGATAGCTTGAATTTGTATTTTTAGTCTAAAATTATGGTGTATATAGCTTCGATTGGCATTTAATTTTATTTTGAGGTAACAGCCTTTACATTCATTACTTATGTTTCCTAAACTGTACACTGCTCATAGGGACACGGGCACACTGTCCATTGCAGGATTCATGGCATTTAAATTAAGGTAATATCCAGCCTGCTTCCTCTTTGGACTCCCCAGTGAGGGGATCTGAAGTGGCCCAGGTGTGCAGTCCCGTTCAGGGAGAGGGGGCGGGATTCGCCCTTACCTCCGCGGCCTGCCACAGGATGTCCACGTTCTTGTTCTTGCGGGCGTGGACGTTCTGCCCCAGGAACTTGAGCAGCTCTGGCAGGCAGGTCTGACTGCGGGACCCGGGGAGACCTGGGGAGGCAGAGAGACACACAAGCGTTCATTCCAATCGCTTATTTTATACATCCTCTTCTCTTCAGTTCTCGCGGGACCAGAGCACCGATTGAGGTCGGCCATTTTTAAGGATGTTCAAATCCGTTCAGTGCTCCTTGGAGGAGCAAGGAGGCACCTGGAGGACGCTTCAGTGAGGATGCACAAGCGCTGCCTTTGCAGAATATTTTTTTGCAATGTGTGACGCATAAATGATCCACCTGTGGGTCCACCTCTCCACATTTGCCACGCCTGTTGACGTCACTTCAAACCGACGCTTCGCTAAGCAAGGACGTTCCATGCTGCGAGGGCATTCCTAATACTTGTTGCCTCAATTTCTCCATCCTCCTATCTCATCCTTGCAAATGGCACAAAAATATTGGGAATGCATACATTTGGTTGTTTGTGGAGAACTGATGAAAAGTATCATGACTCATTGCATAAAGACAGGGCTGAACTTTAAGGTTAGGAACAGGGGGCATCTTATGGAGCCGCACCCAGACTGAAGACAGATTAAACTGAGCGATGCTGTTTAGTGCTCGTTTTCAGCCGTGTGCTAAGAAGCCCGGCACCGGTCCCTCGGGCTGAGATCAGTGCGCTGTTCCCAGACAGGTTTCCAGCCAAATGAAATGAAAATTCGAGCGTGACTCACAGTCTTCGGGCAGGACTTCTTTGAACTGCTCGAAGTACGAGTTCAGCCGAGCCAAGCTCTCCATGTTCACAACCTCCTGCAGTGACGTGTCTCCAAACCTTCAACGGAAAAGAAAAACAAAGATTAAACACAACATAGGCAGGCTACGAGGGTGAAGTCAATAATTACATCTGCTGGGATAGGGTCACTGCACCCCCAATATTAAGGACAATGCGATCTATACTTCTGTCAATGTAACATTATACTATACACATTACATCTCCCTCAATAATTTCAGTGATGGTGGGACAGGGGGTTAAAATATTTCCTTCCTCACATGCATCCAAAAATATTGACGTAAGGCGGCCTACGTTTTGAAAGCACCCAAATCTACCTGTGTGTCAACAAGACATTGGTCAAATCTGATTGGCTGAGTGTCATTCTGAAACCCAAATTCAGCAGCTCAAGTGCACTGATGAAAGACAAGGCCTGTTGATGCAGCAGGAAAGCACGTTTGATTAAAGTTTAGTTGTTGCTGCCACTGGTCAGTGCATTTAAAGCCTGTTCTCATGTGTTGCGAAACTGCTCACATCAGCTGCTGCATTTATCAGACAATTAAGACCTACGGCAGTGAAACTCGACTTTGGTTGCCCGATAAATAGTTTTGTTTCTGTGATTATCTGCTGAATTGAAGCTGTAGTCGCGTTCTGTGCATCTCGTATTTCCTAATGGAGTTGTGGCATGTTTGAGTTAAAAATACGCTTGAGCTTGGGCTAATCTCTTTTAGTTTGTTTTAGCCAGGCTGGCTAACTGAAATCTCAGATCGTCTGTTCTTCCGACGCCCTATCTGCATTTTAATGGGCTGGCTATCTTCAGCCTGTCGTGAGTTGTCTGTGGTAAGTGTGTGCTATCGTTTAGATTCAAATGAGGATCAGCAGCACGCGATTTCAGCAATTTTTCACAGCTGAAAACCGTTTTTTTTTTTTTTTTTTTTTTCCACACCCTGGCGTGAAGGGTGCTACTTTCCTTGAGCACAGCGGCTCTCTCTGGGACAGAGAGATATGGATCAGAGGCGGAACCTTGGTGTGAAGATTTGTGTGTTGGGGGGGGGGGGGGGTGGACACTTTCCGCTTTCCTGTGCAGTTTGTGGGCAACATAGTCAGGGGTAAGACGATTGTCTGGCAGTCGGAGGGTGCCGTTCAACCCCGCCTGGGTTCAAGTGTCCTTGAGCAAGACACCTAACCCTAACTGCTCTGGCGAATGAGAGGCATCAATTGTAAAGCGCTTTGGATAAAAGCGCTATATAAATGCAGTCCATTTACCATTTGTGAGCTGTGGGGAGTGAAATTAGCACGGGCTCTGCAGCAGCATACACTCTGAAGCCCTAAAGAAATGAAGTGACCACAAGATGGTGTTCAATGCAAGATAGTCAACTCGACCGCTCTCGGATCGCTCGTACTTCTCGGCCAGCGTCTGCTGCTCGTTGATGCCGACGCTGAACAACACGGGCTGCACGCGCAGCAGCATGCCGTTCTGGATCTCCCGCGGCAACGCGTCGAACATGTTGCCCGGCAACGGGACGCGCACGTTGAAGCCGTCCCGGTTGCCGGTGATGACGGGCAGCATGTCGGGGGCGGAGCTAGAGGTGGCCTGTGTCACTTTGAAGGTCACGTTCCTCAGGTCCATGACGCCCACGCTCATGTCCTCCAGCATGGACAGCTCCTCTCCTGCAGGGCACACACCAATGAGTACACACACACAGCCATAAGAACGCACATACACACACACACACAAACACACACACCAATGAGTACACACACACAGCCATGAGTACGGACATACACTCACTCACCAGTGAGTACACACACACACAGCCATGAGAACGCATGCACGCACATTCAGACACACGCACACACACACCCAACAATGAGTACGCGCGTACAGACACACACACACACACACACACACACACAAACACAGCAGTGGGTGTTTACCGTAGGTGCTCAGCAGACTCTCAAACTGTGCCAGAAGGCCGATGGTATAGAGCTGTCTCAGAAATCCGTTGTCATGGAGACAGTTCCTCAGTTTGATGGTGAAACCACAGATCAGCGCTGTCAGCTGAGGGAGACCAAAAGCATCACTCATTTTTACATATCACTATGACAACACCACAATCATCACTATAACAACACCACACTCATCACTATGACAACACCTCACTCATCACTATGACAACACCTCACTCATCACTATAACACCTCACTCATCACTATAACACATCACTCATCACTATGACAACACCTCACTCATCACTATAACACCTCACTCATCACTATAACACATCACTCATCACTATAACACCACACTCATCACTATAACACCACACTCATCACTATAACACCTCACTCATCACTATAACAACACCACACTCATCACTATAACACATCACTCATCACTATAATACCTCACTCATCACTATAACAACACCTCACTCATCACTATAACTCATCACTATAACAACACCACACTCATCACTATAACAACACCACACTCATCACTATAACACCACACTCATCACTATAACACCTCACTCATCACTATAACAACACCTCATTCATCACTATAACAACACCACACTCATCACTATAACACCTCACTCATCACTATAACAACACCTCACTCATCACTATAACAACACCTCATTCATCACTATAACAACACCTCACTCATCACTATAACAACACCACACTCATCACTATAACACCTCGGCCATCTTTGCTCATGACGCTAGCGTGTGAGGCGCGAGTTCGGTACGTTGCGTGTGCGGTCGGTCGGCGTACTGACCGTCTGGCAGAAGACCACGTCTCGGCGGTACTGCAGGGTGAGGTACATGGCGATGGTGGGGGCGCTGTCCTGCATGAGCAGGAACACCATGGACTTCTTGGCCTTGTCGCTCATCATGGCCACACACTCGGTGAGCGTGGTGAGCAGCGGGTACAGAGCCTCACTCCACTCACCTGGAGGAGAGCGCAGGGGTTACACACTCACCTACACACACACATACACACACACCAACACACACTGACACGACAAACACACATATATACACACACTCGGTGAGCGTGGTGAGCAGCGGGTACAGAGCCTCACTCCACTCACCTGCAGGAGAGCGCAGGGGTTACACACTCACCTACACACACACATACACACACGCACGCACTACACACATATATATACACACACACACACCAACACAGCACGCACACACACCAACACACACTGACACGACAAACACACATATATACACACGCACACACACACTCACCAACACCAACACACGCACACACACACACACGCACGCACTACACACATATATATATACACACACACACACCAACACAGCACGCACACAACCACACGCTCTAACACACTGACACGACAAACACACACACACACACACGCTCTAACACACACACTATCACACACACCAACACAGCACGCGCACACACACACACACACTATACATACTGTCTCACACACACACACCAACACAACACCCAAACACACACACACCACACACACTGACACGACAAACACACACACACACGCACGCACTATACACACACACACACACACAAACACAGCACGCACACACACACACTACATACACTGACATGACAAACACACGCGCATACACACACACACTACACACACATACACACACACTCACACACACACCCTATAATACACTCAGATGTGAACCATCGTCCGCGCTCCAATCAAGAAACGGCACTTCAGTGACTCCATAAAAATCGCCCCCTTAACTGGGGCACAACCGCTACTCTCATATTAACTGAGCTGATCTGCTAAAAATATAATCACACACCAGAGCTGGGCAGGAGGGCAGATAGTAAATACAAACAATACTGAGAGGGCGACTGAGCCAGAGGCAGCCAGCGCTGCAGCCTGCTGGGGGGGGATTAGCCAAAGTTAGAGAAGCACTGCTGTAGCTGCGAAGGGGGCAGGGATAGGGGAGGGGCGGAGCTATTTCAGGGGAGGGGCGGAGCTATTAAAGGGGAGGGGGTGGGGACAGGGGAGGGGCGGGGCTTACAGAGGAGGGGGTGGGCACAGGGAAGGGGCGGGGTTGAAACAGGGCGGATGCACAGAGCTCTTACCTGGGGAGACATCCTCGGCACTGGCGCTGTCATCTAGACAAGGGGGGGAGGTGCAACATGCAGAGTTAGGAAGCAGCCAATGGCTGCCACAGCAAGCGCACACACCATCAGAGCACAGAGCGCACGCACACACAGACACACACACCATCAGAGCACAGAGCGCGCACACACACACACACACACCATCAGAGCACAGAGCGCACGCACACATATGCGCACACACATGCGCACGCACACGCGCACACACACACACCCCATCATAGCACAGAGCGCGTGCACACACATGCGCACACACACGCGCACACACACACACACCATCATAGCACAGAGCGCGTGCACACACATGCGCACAACCACACACACACACACCATCATAGCACAGAGCGCACGCACACACACGCGCACACACACACACACCATCATAGCACAGAGCGCGTGCACACACATGCGCACAGACGCACACACACACACACCATCAGAACCCAGAGTGCGCGCGCACACACACTCCATCAGAACACAGAGAGCGCACACAAGCGCGCACACACACACACACACACACACCATCAGAGCACACACACAATCAGAGCACAGAGCGCACGCACACGCGCAGGGCCTAATGGGAGCGCAGTGTAACAGTTAAACCACTAGGTGGCCCAGCAGTGGAGGGAGCAGAGCTGTAAAACACTGCAAAGCCACAGTAATAGCTGCAGGCCTTGGACAGAACTTGCACAAGCACTGATAAAGAAACATTTAAAATGCTGAAAACAAAATGGCAATGACACCCAGTTTCAGAGTCAGTTGCTATGCATAACCTGAAACGTCTCGGAAAAACACTGTTTTATCGATTTGCCTATTCTAAACACATACATACTTTTATAAAAAATACAGCTCTCTAAATACAGTTCTCTAGAACATTGTTGTCTCAGCATACGAAATCCACGATGTGTGTGGTGGGATTGTAAAAGATTTACTACACAGGAAAAGCACTGCAGGAAACCACCACCGACAGAGAGGTGCCCGGACACATGCAGACCAAAGTGGAGGAAGATGAAAATGAGAGAAGGGATAAACATGCGTGTTTTAAAGGATGAGTGTGGGGGCACCAGCTACCCAGAGTTCAGCAGGGAACAGAGAGCTGATGTTAAAGCTCTACGGTATTCGCCTCAGGTCGTGCTCTGAGTCTGACAGGCAGGGGGCGTGGTCCCACCCCTGAAAGGTTCCGGAGGAAGTGCCTTTCGTTCTGACTAAAGCGAGGGGGACAGGCCACTTCATTGTTTAACCGTGCCCAAATATTACATTACATTACATTACATTACAGGCATTTAGCAGACGCTCTTATCCAGAGCGACTTACACAACTTTTACATAGCATTTTACACTGTATCCATTTATACAGCTGGATATATACTGAAGCAATTTCGGTTAAGTACCTTGCTCAAGGGTACAACGGCTGTGCCCTTACCCGGGAATCGAACCTGCAACCTTTTGGTTACAAGCCCAGTTCCTTACCCACTGTGCTACACTCCGTGCACTGTGCACAGTTCGCGGGTAACATAATGGAGCGTGTTTTCAGTTGTGAAACGTGTCAGCGATGAGATCAGCCTCCCTGTGATAATTTTTGAGCGAGGGTCACAAGCGAGGTTCACCTCGGCTACATTAGTTTCAGTTTCAGACCCCTTCATCTCAGATGGCTGAGCGCACTCTCTTTTCTTAAGTAACATTTGGCACAAAGACTCATTTTTATCTCTGAATGTATAAATAAAACGAAAGGCTTGTTTTCCTGACATATTTCTGAAGTTGAGTAACCGCTGATTTGATATAAACTGGAAACATTAACGAATGGTTTTTTTTTTTCCGTCTGTGCAAGCGTATCGCGTGCTATCGCTGATAAAACGGTACAACTTGTCTTTGGTTTCAGTTTAGAATCCTGAACCGGTGAAACAAATGTCTTGAAACGCACTTCTTTCTGCAGACGACTGAAACTAGCCTTCCTGAACCACACAAAATGGGGAAATGGAGAAAAGTGAGCAAAGAAAAGTGTGAATTAAAAAAAAAAGAAAAAGGAAATGAAAACCTACAGGAGTTTCTGTGAGACGCGTGCTGGCATGCAGGGGTCGGGGCAGGCAGGGAGGTTGATGGCGATGATGACGATGGTGATGGTGATGAAGGAAATAGTGAGGATGGCCGCGGCGGAGGTGGGGTGGGCGGGGCGGGCTCGTCCATGCTCTCCGGGTTGATCCAGAAGGCGCGGGTCCTCCGGTTACCTTTCTTGCTGGCGCCGCCCTGCTGGTCGGTGAGGAAGACGTCCTCGCTGCTGTCGCTGTGGAGGCGGTCCCGCTGCAGCAGCTTGTCCACGCGCTGCACGATGCACTCCAGGCTCTTATCCACGTTCAGCCACACCTTCTCCTGAGGCATCATGGGAGAGGAGCATCAGCACATATGTACACACACGCGCGCACCCAGACATACACGCACTCACGCACGCGCGCACACACACACACCCAGACATACACGCACGGACGGACACACATATGCACGCACACACTCACATCAGACCCTGAGAGTGCCGTCACCTCCTCACTCAACCCCTGACCCCGGCAGTCTCACCCACTCCTCCTCTTGCCAGGGGAGGTGCAGGGAGGCGCGGCAGTCTCACCCACTCCTCCTACTCCTGCCAGGGGAGGTGCAGGGAGGCGCGGCGGGTCTTACCCACTCCTCCTCCTGCCAGGGGAGGTGCAGGGAGGCGCGGCGGGTCTCACCCACTCCTCCTCCTGCCAGGGGAGGTGCAGGGAGGCGCGGCGTCTTACCCCCTCCTCCTGCCAGGGGAGGTGCAGGAGGCGCGGCGGGTCTCACCCATCTCCTCCTGCCAGGAGGTGCAGGGAGGCGCGGCGGGTCTTACCCACTCCTCCTCCTGCCAGGGAGGCGCAGGGAGGTGCGGCGGGTCTTACCCACTCCTCCTCCTGCCAGGGAGGTGCAGGGAGGCGCGGGGGTCTCACCCACTCCTCCTCCTGCCAGGGGAGGTGCAGGGAGGCGCGGCGGGTCTCACCCACTCCTCCTCCTGCCAGGGGAGGTGCAGGGAGGCGCGGCGGGTCTTACCCACTCCTCCTCCTGCCAGGGGAGGTGCAGGGAGGCGCGGCGGGTCTCACCCACTCCTCCTCCTGCCAGGGGAGGTGCAGGGAGGCGCGGCGGGTCTTACCCACTCCTCCTCCTGCCAGGGGAGGCGCAGGGAGGTGCGGCGGGTCTTACCCACTCCTCCTCCTGCCAGGGGAGGTGCAGGGAGGCGCGGCGGGTCTTACCCACTCCTCCTCCTGCCAGGGGAGGTGCAGGGAGGCGCGGCTGTTGCGGCCGGCCCACTTGGCGAGCAGCGTGTCCTGGTCGTTGCGCAGGACCACCTGGTCGGTCTCGGGGGCGCACGACGACGCTCTGGAGGCCACGTATTCGGGCCGGGCGGCGCCCAGCGCCTGGATGGCCGACACCAGCAGCTTGCAGTCGCACACCATCACCAGCTGCCGCGTCTGCAGCACAACACACAACATGTCACAGCGCCCCCTGGTGGGGGAGTGGACTTCCTACAGCAGTGAGCGCTTACCAACCTCCCACATCGAATGAACCGCCTGTCCAGTCCTTCCACCTCCTGCCTAACCCTTAACCTCTCCAGTCCTACACCTCCTGCCTCACCTTCAACCTCTCCAGTCCTCCACCTCCACCCCAGCATATTACAGGGAAGTTTGAAGAGGTTTCGGTTACTAAGATAAGCAGATTAGAAAGTCCTGCTGCCAGCACTACACCCACGCACAAAAGTTCTGAGAAGAAAGTAACAAAGGTTTGCTCGAGTGCATTTTTCGTTCTGAGAGAGAGCAAAGCACTGGGACTTTCCAGGCTAGCGCACAGCACAGCTAGCGCTTAGCATGTGCGCTGATTCTGCATCTGCGCTATCACCAGCACTCCTTCCGTGATCTTTGCTTAACTACAATAGGCAACGGCAGGAAATCGGGGGCGTCTTGTGCTATTTTACAGTGCAGATACCTTTCACACACTCTTCTACTTGGCCACACACCTCTTTTAATTTTGACAACATGCATCAAATGAAAATGTTTCGGCTTTAACAGTGGTACCGCAGAACTTCCGATTCGGTCACGTCAGACTGAGTAATTGTCTGGTCTACAGCAGTGATACTCTCATCTGGCCCTGGAGGCCAGTAGCACTGCCGGCTTTCTTTACTACCTGATAGTTAATTGGTCGATTAATGCCACTGATTGGCCAGAGATTTAACTCACCGGGTCTCCCAGATTTGAATCAGTCTTGATTTAGAGGGGAAGAATGAAAACCAGCAGCACTACTGGTCTCAAGGGCCAGATCTGAGCATCCCTGGTCTACAGAATACGTAGCGTATCTCAGCGGAGCCAAAAGTGGGCTCAGTGTTTCCGGAAAGGCCAGGAGTGTCCTTCTGAACAGCCAGGGTCGGCCCCACCCTTCTCACACTTCTCGTTCCCAGGTGTCGGCCCTCGCCCTGACTAGCCTTTCGTACCCAGGGTACGGCCCGCCGCCCGCCCTCACCTTTCGTGACCCAAGGGGCTCGGCCCCGCCGCCCTCACCTTCTCGTACCCGAGGGGTACGGCCCCCACCCCTCACCTTCTCGTTCCCCAGGGGTACGGCCCCCGCCCCGCCCCTCACCTTCTCGTACCCCAGGGGTACGGCCCCCCCCCGCCCCGCCCCACCTCGACCGCGCCCCGCCCCGCCCCTCACCTTCTCGAACCCCAGGGGTATGGCCCCACCCGCCCGCCCCACCCCGCCCCGCCCCGCCCCTCACCTTCTCGAACCCCAGGGGTACGGCCCCCGCCCCGCCCCGCCCCTCACCTTCTCGGTCAGGATGGCGAGGGTCCTCTCCAGGCCGTTGGCAGACCGCTCCTTGGCGGCGCGGGACAGCCGCTCGGCGTAGTAGCTGACCTGCGTCTTCAGCGTGTTGATGTGCGCGATGATCTCCTTGGCGCGGACGATGTCCTGAGGGACGTACACGATGGACTGGGAGCTGGAGACGGCGCTGCTACAGTTCGGGGGGGGGGGGGGCGAGTGAGGGGGTGGGGGTTAGCAAGGGAGGCACCCGGACACACACATGACTTGGGTAAAAAATACTCTATTTGAAACTCTTTATCCCTTCAGTGAAAATTACATTGTTACTCAGAATATTTTTCTTTACCAGATCTCAGGTATCTGGAAGTAAGTTAAAATTTTATCAGCCTCTAAAGATTTCAGGTTCTTCAAATCTGTACCTGACCCAAGACTGGGACATGCAAGCAGACGCTGGGGGCCACACACTCTGAATACCACACTGAGTACCACACACCCTGGGTACCACACAGTAGAGTTTGAGGTGGGGTGCTGCATTCAGGGCCTTGTTATTATGAAATTAATTTAAAAATGTATTTCCATCTGTGGAGGGTTTATTTGTCACCGTCACCCTCTGACACTGAGAGAGAACATGAAGCACACCCTCCATGCCACTCCCCTCTCTCCCCCTCTCATTTTTTACTGGCGGAAACCCTTGTTCCCTGGACAACGCCCTGGCCAATGGGGCGTGGCCTGTAGGAGCGGTGTCGCGCTGAGGCCTATGGCCTGGTGTTCAGTCTGCAGTGGCACAGTCCAGGTCCAGACAGGAGAGTCACAGTCAGGCCTGTGCTGTGGCTGCAGACACCACTCAGGCATCAGAAGCTTTTCATCACGTGCAGATAAAATGGGCCCTGGGTTATCCCTGGCGCTGAAATGGCTTTGCTAGAAAACCAGCCAGCGCTACGCTCATTAGTGAGACTGAGGGGAGCCCAGCAGTGGCATGACTGAGGTCATCATGTGAGCCCGTACCAAACCGCACCCCCCCAAACCCCACCTCACCCCCAACACGCATCCTCACAACGACCAGGGAGAAATCCCCCCCACCCTCCAATATTCACCCTCACAAAGACCAAGGAGAAATCTCCTTCCCCCCCACCCCAATATTCACCCTCACAGGGAGAAATCCACACGCAGAGCGCACAGTCTTGGTCAGCATGCAGTTGAGCTGTAGAGTTTTCCAATGGTACAATGGGGCAAGGTCGAGGTTAACCAGACCGGGCCGGCCGCGTGCAGATCTCTCCCGCTCCTCTGATCATGGTGATGCCTGCTGCTGCGTCTGCCCAGACTGTACACTCGGACAGAGGTCACGGCTACAGCTCGTATTTATGAGGGTCGTGTGTCTGGAGTCTGACTTGGTGCATCAGGTGTGAGCTCTGAACGCATCTGTCACTTTCGCTGGTCAGACTGAAGGATGATTTGCTGATTTTGGAGAGTGAGGAGAAGCCAAAGTGAAGCAAAGATAAAGGATGAGATTCAGAAAGGGGAGAGAACGGGGGGTAGAGAGGGGAAATAAGCTGCAGACAGAGGGGAGGGGTCCCTGTCTGATCTCTGGCAGACAGGTTTCGGTTTCAGGTTGAATGTCCAAGGTTCCCTCAACAATACTGCTAAAGTTCTGCTTCATACATGGTATCCAGCCGCTACTAAATGCTTAAAAATACTGCTGAAGTTCTGCTACACACAAGGTATCCAGACCCTACTAAACGCTCAGTAATACTGCTGAAGTTCTGTTACACACGCTGTATCTAGGCCCTACTAAACGCTCAATAATTCTGCTGAAGTACTGCCACCCACAGGGCATGCAGACCCTGCAAAAACACAAATTCCAGTCATAACGATCTTCATAAATGAACTGCGAGACTGAGATTGAATGCAGGAGAGACAGGTGACCTTTTCATCGCATTTTTTAGCTCAGTGGTGACGGTCCGACCGACTCTGACTGATCATCACACCTCTGCCCTGCTGCTGAACAGCCTGAATATTCCATTCTGCTGCACACAGCGTGCAATTTCCTGTTTCCTGCTGCACTGTAGCCGGGGGCAGGTTAGGGGGTGCTTGATCCATGATTGCTTGATATTTGAAATGTCAAAGCGACTCTAAATTGTTGCTTTGTGAGACGGTGGCAGTTGCCAGGCAACAGACCAGACACAGGCATCCTCAGGAAGTAGTTTATCTCCCCGGCAACACTGGCAGTATCCCAGGGCCCTTGGCGATAAAGCCTCCCTCCCTCTGATAGGCCCATAATCTCAGAGAAACATAGTCTGTTATTCTCAAGCTCCGTCCCACTGGGCTGTCCTGGTAAGGCAGTGTTCTGCTGCAGGGACAGGCCCCACGGTCTGCTACTGAGTCAGGGCCACGCCAGCGCTGTTCTGTGTGAAACCCAGCTCAGCTGTTCAGCGCGTTAGAGACAGAAACGAGCTAGAAAAGGCCGGGGTACAGAGTGTGTGTGTGTGTGTGTGTGTGTGTGAGTCTGTCTGTCTGTCTGTGTGTGACAGATGGTGTGAGGTTTCAGTAAAAATCTATAAGCTGAAAACGGGTATCAGTACAACAAGCAGCATCATGGCTGGAAACACATTCCCAGAATGCAAGTCTTCAGATGTCACATTTTGCACCTGGACACACACACAGGCACACACACGCATGCACACGCAAGCACACACACATACACACAGAGACAAACGCTCAAATACACAGAACCACAATCATATGAGCTCTGGGGTCGATTCCATTTCAGTTCAGTCAGGAAATGAACAGAAATTTTCTTGAAAATTCCCACAATTAAATTCATTTCTTGAATCGAAACGGAACTCAAGTACACAAGTACACAAACATACTCACGCATGCACATACTGAAACACACACGCACACACGACCTCCACTTCTGCACATACGTGTACGCGTCAACCAACACGCAATGCCGCTTTGTGTCCAACACATGAATGGAGAAGCAAACGGACCATAAGACACAGGGAGACTGAACACACCCTTTCATGCAGAGGGATGCAGGTGAACGGCAGGCTCTCATTGGCTGGGTGGCCCCAGGTGAAAAGAGAATTTAAACACAGAGAACTCACCACTCCTCCTCATAAACGCTGATTAGAAAACAAAGGAAAAAAAGCCATTAAAAAGCAAATCAGACTCGTACGTACGCCGTCCGTTTAAAAAAACAAAAAAATGCTGACGCTTCAGAAACAACCCCCGCAAAAAAGATGGGAAAGCAGACGCCATGGCAACAGTGCCGCAGTCAGAACATTAACAAAGCAAACGATGTATAATAAATAATATTTATGGATAAAGCAGCATTTTGTGCATGCTTCACTGGCAAAATATGAAAACAAATACCAGTCAGTTTCAAATGTATGGAAAGATATCTGCAAATGCACTTAGTAACTTATTATTACATAAATATCATCATTATGATGAATTTTGGTGTTATTGTTGACTATAGAAATATGAGCAAATATGACTGCATTAATATAGGAAAGAAAAATGAAAACTTGATTTGCAGCATTATTTCAGCATATACTTATTTTTGCCCTGTTATACAAAGAAAATGAATGCTGGAAAACCCAATGCAAATATTTAGAACTTTGTTTCTACGTACAGCAAAGACAGCTCTGGCCCAAAATATTAATTCAGTCCTCAGATGAATTGCTGGTTCAGTGGAGCAAAGAGTTCAGCAAAGCTCATCTAAATGCCCTTGGTTTGTGTTGCAGGCACACACCTTATCCAAACACCCTCAAACACAACACCTCTCCAGGACAGGAGGTGTCCATAGATCTCCTGATTCAAACTGACCTCACATCACAATGAAATCACCGTTAGTAATCACAGAGATCCCTGCTGCTTCCACAAAAACCGAATCTGAGGGTTGCTAATATGAACAAGAAATACTGTCAAAAAATTCAGTCAAAGTTAAAGTTGGCTTAAAACAGATTGCCAAGGTTCAGGACAGATTTCGGCTGAATAAGGCCCCTGGTCTTAACGGTTTTGAATGTCTTAACAATTAATTACAGCCCTTTTAACAGACTAAAGTTGTGACCATCTTAACAGTTGGAGTTCAATTGTAACAAATAACTTCAACATCCCTCTCCCATAAAAAATGTCAAAATTAAATATGTAAAACAGGAACAGAGAGAGGCTCATCATAGCCCTTCAGAGTGAGAATTTAGTCTTTAATCTTTCCTTAAAACCGGGAGCAGGTTAAATCGATCATGTTTTAAGCAGCACTCCGGTGCCGTTTGATTCTGTGTAATTAATTCGAGTTTTGATTCATTTCAGTTTCTGTATCTATTTGATCATTTATGCACACGTCATTCGCAACCCCCTAGAGAGGATCTGAGTGCCTTCTGAAGTGATCTGTAGAAAAGCGAAATCATGAGAGAGGCTCTGAAAACTGCAAATGAGAAATGAATGAAGGAGAAGAGCAGAGCTGGTCACAGAGATGGGGGGGGGGGCAGGAGGATACAGAGAACATCACTGAAAAGCTGACAACAGCCCTGCCCCCCCCCCCACGTCCCATCTGCCCACCCCTCAGTGTTATACTGGTCCGCACTCTGAATAATCCCCGCGCCCCTCTACACCCCCCTCCGCGCCCCTCCACCCTGCCGCCTGACTCACTGTTTCTTGGCCTCCTCGAACTTGTGGATCAGCTTGCGCAGGCCGCTGCTCTTGAACCCCTGGCAGTGGGCGGCGGGAGCCCCGATGGTCACCACGTCATACGTGTGATCTGGGGGGGGGGGGATGGGGAGTGGGGGGGGGCAGGGGGGGTTACAGGAGAGCAGACAGAGGGCATGTGTTGATCTGGGAAATACAAAGCGTGTAACAGAGACTGCCAAACTACCAGCCAAGCTTCCACATGGACACGTCTGCCATGTTTGTGATCATCGTTTGTAGTAAACGTCATTTTAACATATTCGTCCCACAACTTTGCCCTCTTTAGTTACTCTACAGTATGACAATGCTGGCTACACAACTGTGGAGACACCTGATATACATATATATTTTTTTACTTCTGGTGAGAGCCTGATGGATCTGCAACCTCATCTGCACATCTCTGATGAATAAAAAAACATCTCCGACCTTGTACTTGACCTTTCACAGTTACTTTTGAAAATAATTGCTTTTGCGTGCTCAGAATCTTCTGATCTAGGTGCCTGGTGCTTGCGGTGTTGCTAAACTAGAGCCAGATTCACCTGAACGTTTCTCTCTTTCACTGCTAAAATCAGCAGAGAGCCGTTTACTGTCCAGATTAAGCAGTGCTCTGTGTTTGTTCAGCCAGAAATAAATTTGCTCGCTCTTTTGTGCTGGAAAAGCACCAGAGTTTCCAACCTGTCCATATACGGGCAGAATATACCCCCCCCCCCCACCCAACTCTCCCTCTCTATTACTGTACAGTCCTCCTCACTAAATATTTTCATAGTTTTTAGGGGTGTGTAATTCTTGCCTGTGTATTGGGGATTTGTGTGTGTGTGTGCACACGTTCGCGTGTATTGGGGATTTTGTGTGTGTGTGTGCACACATTCGCGTGTATTGGGGATTTGTGTGTGTGTGTGTTGGTGTGTGGGATGTGTTATGTGTCACGTTCGCGTGTATGGATTTGATGTGTGTAAAGTCGGTATGGGAGAGTGTGTGTGCCCTGCTTATTGGGGATTGTGTGGTGGTGCCACATGCGTTATGGGGATTTATTTGGGTTTGTGGCAACCGGGTATGGGGATGTGCTGTGTTGGGGCACTGCGGCATGGGTTTGTGTGAGTGTGAGTCCGTGTTAGGGGGGTGTGTGCACAGGTTCCGGTTGGGGTTAACTGTGGGTGTGGCAACGTTCGCGTGTATAGGGGATGGTGTTGGGGTGCACCGTTGCGGGTATGGGGATTTGGTGTGTATACGTATGTTCGTGTGTATTGGGGATTTATTTGTGTGTGTGTGTGTGTGTGTGTGTGTGTGTATATATGTCCGTTCGCCGGTCGATTGATCAGAGGGTAAAGTGGAGGAGAGGCAGCTAATGCTCCTGCTTAAAGAGGGATGGCTGAACGAGCTCAGCATGGTCTATGTGAACCGAGCGGGGTTAAGGGGGCGGGGCCGGGGGTAACTGGGCGGAGCCAGTGTTAAGGGGGCAGGGCCAGGGTTAACTGGGCGGAGCCAGTGTTAAGGGCGTGCAGGGTTAATGGGCGGGCGGGTTAAGGGGGCCGGGGTTAAGGGCGGGGCCGGGGTACTGTGGCGGGTGGGCGGCCGGGGTTAACTGGGCGGAGCCGGGGCTAAGGGGGGCGGGGTTAATGGGCGGCCGGTAAGGGGCGGAGCGGATTACGAGCCGTCTCGTCTGCCTTCACGCTGCACGTGCAGGTTGGTCGGCATGAACTCCACCTTCCTCTCCGCTTTCAAATTACTGGCCTTGAAGGAGGGACCTGAGGGAGGGAGGGAGAGAGAGTGGGAGTGGGAGAGAGAGAGAGAAGGAGGGAGAGAGGGTAGGAGAGAGAAAGAGGGAGAGAGGGTAGGAGAGGGAGAGAGGAGGAGAAGGAGAGAGAGGGAAAGAAGAGAAGGGAGGAGGCGGAGGGAGAGAGCGACCTGGGTTTAAACAGTACTTTAGAGAAAAGCAATAACCAGGGAAACTGGTAATTAAGTGCATAATTATAATAATTCATCATCATGACTATGTGGTGAATATTGCCTTTTCCTTCCCGCATAATTATCCACACAATATGGCCAAGTGTCAGAATCCACCCATTTGACGTTTTCAGCTGGCAGATGGTCAGCACAGATTTAGGGGCGGAGTCAGGCGAGATGGTAATTGGCCAGACTCAGCAGTCTTGCCTTTGTCCTCAGTGAGGTCAGTGAGAAACTGCACAGTGATTTTACAGAGTACAGTACTGACACGTGCACTTCCATGGGTCAGAGTGATAGCAGTACTGACACAGGCACTTGTACGGGTCAGAGAGATAGCAGTACTGACACAGGCACTTGTACAGGACAGAGCGACAGCAGTACTGACCCTTGTACTCGTGGAGGTCTGTCAGGGTTTCCTGGTAGGTGAGGATGATGGTCTGGTACTGCGTGACGATCTGACGCCGAAGATTCTCCCAGCAGGGAGAGAGCTCGCCCAGCTCCTCCAGCTGACACACCCTAAACAGCCAGCAATACCGTTAATACACAGCCTGAATACGCTCTGTGTGTGTGTGTGTGTGTGTACGTGCGTGTGTGTGTGTGCGTGTGCGCATGTGTGTATGTGCCTGTGTGTGTCTGTCTGCGTGTGCGGGTGTGTGTGTGTGCCTGTGTGCAGATGCGTGTGGGTGCACGCGTGTGTGCGAGTGTGTATGTGCACATGTAGACGTGTGTGTGTATGTGCCTGTGTGCAGATGCGTGTGGGTGCACGCATGTGTGCGAGTGTGTATGTGCACATGTAGACGTGTGTGTGTGTGTGTGTGTGTGCAGATGCGTGTGGGTGCACGCATGTGTGCGAGTGTGTATGTGCACATGTAGACGTGTGGTGTGTGTGTGTCGTGTGCGTATGTGCCTGTGTGCAGATGCGTGTGGGTGCACGCATGTGTGCGAGTGTGTATGTGCACATGTAGACGTGTGTGTGTGTGTGTGCCTGTGTGTGACACTCACCTGGCAGCGTCCTCCTCCAGCAGCAGCTTTACGAACTGCCGCGGGACGTTGAGCGACAGCACGCTCTCGGCCATCTGCTCCAGCACGCGCAGGTGGTTCCCGTCCGTGGTGGGGAAGCGGTACATCCGGGACATGGTGCCCCCAAACACTGCAGGGGGGGGGGGCACACGCGTGTAACGCTCGGTCATGCGACATGCATAGCCTGGGCTACAGCACTGTAGAGCTCATATGGCGCATGCTTAAACCGCAATGGACTCTAGGGTTGTCGATCACTTCAGCTTTAGAGAAACAATAACCATTAATTAAACAGGCCATGAATAGTATAGAACTGGCTTTCGTTTCAAATAGAATTTCCATCTTCTGCGAGAACATGCACTGTGTACGAAATATACTGTGTGAGGTCACACACAGTGTTGCCGTCTGTCCAATTTGACATTATTTGAGACATTATGTCCGCCCCTCCGTGCTGGATGTCTGGAAGATCAGGGCTGTGTGCGATTAATGCTTCTGAAGGCAGATCGATATGTAATTTAAGTCGAGGTGAAGCGCTGAAGCCAGCGATCATGAGGTCAGTCTCATGGGATCAGTCTCATGGGATCAGTCTCATGGGAGTTTGAGCGGCTGTCTGTCCAGGGCTGAGATGTCACATGACCTATGGGCTCGGCGGGCTGAATTCCATGCCTCAGCGTTTAAAGGGGTTTTATGAGGTCGTTCTCTTAACAAAACGGTGCTTAACCTGCATTGCTTCAGTATATATCCTCTAAAATGTTTATTCAGCACACAGATCTGATCTGTGTTTCTGGAAGCGAGCTTATGTTCTCCGGTTAGGACAAACCACCAATTTATATGAATCCAGCGAAATCGGCTTCTCCGAGTTTATCTCCTCCCAGAATAACGCTGGTGCCCTCATGTATCGCACTCCCAGCCAAATGGAGATCCTCCTGTTGTTTGTGTTATAAGAGCTGTCAGCCCTTCAGAGCCCCTCTGGTCACTCCTAACTGACAGGCCGCAGGGTTTTACCTCCGGCACGGTTTCTCACCCCCTCACACGGCTGCTTAGTCTGTTTTTCTGCTGACATCGATCAATAAACCTCTACGTTAGCGCTGCTGCTCGCTGCTGACCGGTGTGGCCCATAGCATTATCGACACAGTCACGATCGATCTTGTTTGCGTAGAGGATCTGTGTGGTGGTAGGGTAGTGTAATGGGGAAGGAGCTGGTCTTACAACGTGACGGTCACAGGTTCAGACACTGCCGTTTGTACCCTTGAGCAAGGTACTTAACCCGCATTGCTTCAGTATATATCCGCCCGTATAATTGGATGCAGTGTAAATGCTAAGTAATAGTCCTGTAAGTCGCTCTGGGCATGAGCGTCTGCTAAACGCCTGTAATGTAATGTAATGTAATCTGTCACTTATATAGCGTCTGTCACAGCATGCTGAGTAAGAGCATCAGCTTCATGACTGCACTGGCACGGCGGGCAGTAAGGACATGAGAGGGCTGGTAAAATCACACGCTCGACTTGACCCGTTTTCAGTAACGTGCCCTTACATAAAGACGTGCGCTTCAGCCATACCTGTGCTTCAGCCTTTCAAGGGCGGCAGTGTGGTATAACGGGTAAGGAGTTGGTCTTGTAGCCTATAGCTTGCAGGTTCGACTCCCCGCTGGGACACAGCCGTTGTAAACGAGCCATGTGAAAAGTTGTGTGAGTTGTGTTGTGTAGGTCGCGTGGAGACGTGCGTTTTGGCCTTACCTGATTTCAGTAAGGTGTCCTTGCACAGGGACGCGTGCTTCCCCCGGATCCCCAGCGATTCCGTCAGGCTCTCGTCCACAGGGAGGACCATCTGAGGCGGGGGGACAGCAGAACAGGTCACATGACCGACCCCACACGCTGCGTTAAGCGGCCAATAACACGGCTGCACAGCGTCTCTCAGACTCCAGCCCTGCAGGACTGTGGCCTGTGATGCCTCTCTGTGTTCCAGCACAAGTTCCATCAGAACAACCTGCTAGACCCTCACCAGTCTGGCTTCCGATCCGGGCACTCAACAGAGACTGCACTACTAGCTGTGATGGAGGCACTTGCCACTGCAAGAGCCTCACGCCTCTCCTCTGTCCTGATCCTTCTTGACCTGTCTGCAGCTTTTGACACGGTCAACCATAAAATACTCCTCTCCACCTTGGCTGGGATGGGAATTACCGGGACTGCCCTGTCTTGGTTCTCTTCCTATCTTGCAGATAGGACCTACCAGGTCACCTGGAAGGGGTCTGCCTCTGCCTCTCATCCACTTGTCACGGGAGTGCCGCAGGGATCTGTACTGGGTCCTCTGCTGTTCTCCTTATACACCAGATCTCTTGGTTCAGTCATTAATTCACATGGTTTTTCCTATCATTGTTATGCAGATGACACACAACTCTACTTTTCTTTCCCCCCCTCGGCCACACAGATCAATGATAAGATCTCTTCCTGCCTGGCTGACATCTCCACTTGGATGGCCAGCCACCATCTGAAGCTCAACCTCAACAAAACTGAGCTGCTCTTCTTCCCGTACAAGACCTCCTTGCTTCGTGAACTCTCAATCACGGTTGATGGCACCACAGTGACTGCCTCTCACTCTGCAAAGAGCCTGGGGGTGGTCCTGGATGACCAGCTGGACCTCAAGGAGCACGTCAAGGCAACATCACGGTCCTGCAGATTCCTCCTGTACAACATCAGGAGGATTCGACCATACCTGACGACGCACTCCACCCAGCTGCTCGTCCATGCTACGGTGACCTCTCGCCTTGATTACTGCAACTCTCTCCTTGCAAACCTGCCAGCTTGTGCCATACAGCCACTACAGATGATTCAGAATGCCGCTGCCCGACTCATCTACAACCTCCCCAAATTCTCCCACGTCACTCCCCTGCTGCGATCACTTCACTGGCTACCGGTCGCTGCCAGGATCCGATTCAAAGCCCTGACCCTTGCCTACACTGCCGCCAACAGGACAGCCCCTATCTACTTGCAGGACATGACTCAATTCTATGTGCCTGCTCGACCACTCCGCTCTGCGGCAGCAGGGCGTCTTGCAACCCCTCCCACCCGCCCAAAGGGATCACAGAGCTTCTCCACCCTAGCTCCCCAGTGGTGGAACGAACTCCCCGTCCCTCTCCGAACCTCCCCCTCACTATCCATCTTCCGCCGTGGCCTGAAGACTCATCTCTTCAGACTATACCTAGAATAACCACCACCACGCTGTGTATATATATATATATATATATATATATATTAAAAAAAATAAATAAATAAAAATAAAAAAAAAACCCTTTTTTCCTGTCACTTGTTACATGTTGCCCCATCCCTGCACTTCTTGGTAAATTGTATTTGTCCTAATACTCTAGCTTATTCTTCTGCCTAGTTCGGCTTTGCAGATGTTAGACCAGGATAGTGTTCTTTGTTCTCGGCTAGAAATAGCTTTACAAAATAAGTAATTGTACCTTACTGAACCCGTGTTCAGCAGTTGTCTACGATCATGAAAATGCACTTTTGTACGTCGCTTTGGATAAAAGCATCTGCTAAATGAATGTAATGTAATGTAATGTAAAAGTGCTCCATTTCAGTCTCTCAACGGTTCACACCTTGCATCCCAGGCCTAAACAGACTGCTGCGTGAAAGGAACCCACAAAAACCCATCGGCCCTCCAGCACTAGACCTTCAGACCCTAGATTTGGCCCCCCAAAAACTTATTTTTCTCATGATAAAATAAAATATCCATTCTGCACTAAAAGGGAAATGTGCCAGTGGTTTTCAGCCCATAGACACAGGATCTAACCCCATCTTTGTTTTAACCCCATTGACATATTTCATTGCTTACATGTTTTCTTCTGAATTGTGACTGGTCCAACCTTAGCTCCACAGCTGATCATGTCATCAAATTAATCAGTACAGATCAGTCAAATGTCACATTTAAATCCTGAAAACGTATTCCTTGCAGAGCTATGTGTGCAGCTTTGTACATTTAAAACATATACGTATTCAAATTTCTTTGTAAATTTGAAAAAAGGAAAAAATGGGGATCAGAGGTAGGGAAAGACATGTGGTCAGAGGTCAGGGAAGATGTGGAGTCAGAGGTAAGAGAAGACGTGGGGTCAGAGGTGAGGAAGACATGGGGTCAGAGTTCAGAGAAGCTGTCGGATCAAAGGTCGGGGAAGATGAGGGGTCAAAGGTCGGGGAAGACGTGGGGTCAGGGGTCAGAGAAGACGCGGGGCACCTCACCCTGCCGTTGATGGTGTCTGGCATCCGGGCCCCAGAGGCCCGCTGGTCCCTCTTCTCCTCCACCTGCCAGGCGATGATGGTGACGTTGCCCACGCGCTCCTGCTCCGCCGACCTGCACGACACGAGACGCCGCTTACCCAGAGCAGCCACAAGGTGGCGCACTAAACACTTAAGCCATGGAAACAGCTGGACAGAGACAGCGAAATACCCAGAGGGGTCTTAAGCGTTTACACCGCCTCAAACCCAGCTGCGGGAGCTCTATCCATAAACTGGCCAATTACATTTCCTGTCTCTGCCCATCTTCAAGGTGCTCAGTCCTGTGTTCTAAAAGCATAAAAACAAAGTTCTGTCTCCCTGTAGCTGAAGCCTTCCAGTCCAATGCATCTTTTGAAATTGGATGTTCAGCACTGTAATACTGCACCAGACTGTAACCAGATGGAATCTCTCGTAGTTAAGAGTCACTAGTTGAAAAGGGGCACAGCAACTGTGTCTTGCTGAATCTGTGGATAAACTGCCCACAGTGGAAGAGAGGTCCCTGCAGGGGGACCGGTCGTCTTACCTGAGTGCCAGGTGCAACCTGTGGTGCTTGTCTTGCAGTAGCTCCTTAACAGGGAACATGGCCGAGCCCAGCAAGTACATCTACCAAAGAGACACACTGTTAGTCACTGAGCCCTAACTGAGAGAGTGTCTTTGGAGAAATTAAATGCTTGTGTGGAAACAGGAAAATGCCTAGTTGTGAAAATTGCAAGGTACAGTTTGCCTTTAAAGACTTCAGGGCATCATTCACAAAAATTCTAATTCTGCCCTGAGAGCAGTCTGTAATTCTTACTGAGAGCGGTCTGTAATTCTGTCTGACAGCGGTCTGTAATTGTAACTCACCGTGCCTTAAGAGTAGTCTGTAATTCTCACTGAGAGCGGTCTGTAATTGTAACTCACTGTGCCTTGAGAACGGTCTGTAATTGTGACTGAGAGCAGTCTGTAATTGTAACTCACCGTGCCCTGGGAGCGGTCTGTAATTGTAACTCACCATGCCCTGGGAGCGGTCTGTAATTGTGACTGAGAGCGGTCTGTAATTCTGACTGAGAGCGGTCTGTAATTGTGACTGAGAGCAGTCTGTAATTGTGACTGAGAGCGGTCTGTAATTGTAACTCACCGTGCCCTGGGAGCGGTCTGTAATTCTCACTGAGAGCGGTCTGTAATTGTGACTGAGAGCGGTCTGTAATTGTGACTGAGAGCGGTCTGTAATTGTGAGTGAGAGAGGTCTGTAATTGTAACTCACCGTGCCCTGAGAGCGGTCTTTGACGTCGTACACAGAGAGCTTGACCTGCGTCTGCTGGGTGATGAGCGAGTCCTGGAAGAAGGCAATGCTGCTCAGGAAGATGGGGTTACTGGTGCCCTGTGGGGGAGAGGGGGGGAGGGGGGGTTACTGGTGCTCTCTGGGGGAGGGGTTAGGGTTAGGGTTAGTGCAGTGGGTTACCATTGCCCTGCAGGGGAGGGTGGAGGGGAGGAGGTTACTGGGTGGGGGTGGGGGGAGGTGGGTACCTCTATGATCTCCGTCTGGGCGTGCTTGGTCCAGAAGGCCTGGGGAGGAGTGGTGCAGCTGACAGAAACAAAACTGTTGGGCTTGCGGTCCAGTGCCGGGGTGACCAGCTCGCTGCAGGCTGGGGGGGGGGCACCACAGACAATTAGGAGATCAATCCAGTGATTAATTACCATAGCACAGTGGCCCACAAGGACCTGGACTCAGAACAGAGTACATCCCACACACTGCTATTGACATTTACACCCAATACTGCTGCACTGTGCTCCCCTTCTGTAGGCACTTATGTGTGACAGTATGTTTACAACAGCGTTGTGTTTATACAAAGACGGTTTTGGGATCTATACTGCGTTTAATCTAACATGAGGAGTCTGGATGAGAGCCAGTCCCTCCCTGTGCTGAAGCCAGAAACCGGCAGAGAACGGGCTCAAACGTTCAGTGATGACTCTTCACACGTTTCGTTTATATGTTCAGTGAAAAGCTTTGACTGACTGCACGTTCTGTAATTAACATCAGCAGTAGAGCCACCATGGGGGGGTGGTGGGGGGGAGGGGGGGGCTGGGGACATACGGCCTACGCTGGGCTTTCGTCCAACCTTGAAGATGCAATTCTGCAAAGTCTGGCCAGCTCTTAATTAATCGTTGGCATGAATCAGCCTTCTGCGAATAAGGGCCTTCCAAGACAGCTCCGGGTGCTTATGGGTAGCAGCGTGCTAATGTAGCAGCATGTGCAGAACTGGCAAAGCAGCCCAGCTGTTCTGCTAATAGGTAACTAATGCAGCGCCCTACGGCTGTTCCTTCCCTGTGGCTGTTCCCTCCCCTTGGCTATTCCTTCCCCGTGGCTGTTCCTTCCCTGTGGCTGTTCCTTCCCTGTGGCTGTTCCCTCCCTGTGGCTGTTCCCTCCCCTTGGCTATTCCTTCCCCGTGGCTGTTCCTTCCATTTGGCTGTTCATTCCCTATAGCTGTTCCCTCCCCTTGGCTATTCTTTCCCTGTGGCTGTTCCTTCCCTATGGCTGTTCCTTCCCTGTGGCTGTTCCTTCACTGTGGCTGTTCCTTCAGTAAGAGAACCTCCTGTCTGACTGATCATGCTGGGAGGCACAGCCGGTCACCTCCCTCAGGGGATCGAAGAGCTTCCCAGTGGTATGGAGGTCACAGTGAATACAGTCAAAACTGGTTTACAGAGAAAATCAGAGGCATTTGAATGCATTTTCAGTTTCAGTTTTATGAAACTGGCTGTTATGACATCTAATATATAGAGTAGAAAAACAGAGGATCCGGGATCCGCGGATTCACTCTGAAAACCTCTCTCCAGAGCACACGCGCGGCGTGCGATCGGGGATCTGAACCGGCAGCGTATGGATCACAGACCCAGGTCCCCAAAAGCCGATTCCACGCCCGCCGCCACCGCCAGACCGTGAGACGGCCCGTGTCAGCACGCTCTTAAATTCCTGAAACGTTTCTGCGTTACCCAAAGGAACCGGTCCTGTTGGGCTGCATTGGTCTCATGGCTGACTCCCCTCCCTCCCTCCCTCCCTCACTCACTCGCTCACTCACTCGCTCACTCGCGTAAAGACACCACGATCGGTGGCGCGGGCCTCGAGCAGGGGAATAAAAAGACGAGTATTTTACAGCCCTGTGTTTAAACACAGGCCACAGGCTCACAGGCTCACAGGCTCACAGGCTCACAGGCACACAGGCCACAGGCTCACAGGCACACAGGCCACAGGCTCACAGGCACACAGGCCACAGGCACACAGGCCACAGGCTCACAGGCACACAGGCCACAGGCTCACAGGCTCACAGGCACACAGGCTCACAGGCTCACAGGCCACAGGCTCACAGGCTAACAGGCTCACAGGCTCACAGGCTCACAGGCTAACAGGCTCACAGGCTCACAGGCTCACAGGCTCACAGGCTGGTGGGCTCACAGGCTGATTGGCTCACAGGCTGGTGGGCATGTGCTGCGTTAGAGCAAACGTAGATCCCACACTGATCCAATATCTCGGCTTAACCAAACCAATTCAAAGTCCGGATATGAACTTGAAATATGAAAAAGGCCCTTCCAAATTAAAACATGCAAAAGAAATGACGTAACACAGCCTAGTCCATGCATCTCCCAGAAGGCATTGCAGCCCACTCCCCCACCTACCTAGGCTAAACTCCAGAACGGGTTCGTCTGGATCCTGGCTGTTTCCTGCAGAAGAGCAGAAAACACAGGAAGCATCACTCACAGCCCCCGAACTCCCCCCACCCCCAACCCTGGAACAGATTCACCCCCCCGCCCCCCCCCACCCCACATCGCCATGGCAGCCGCCGGCTCACCTGCGAGGCTGAGGCCCAGCATCTCGGAGGAGAGGTCGAAGGTGTTGGCGCGGTACACCGACCACGGCCGGTTCCGCGGGCTGCCGCGCTCTCGGGCGGACATGGTGGGGGGCGGGGCCGGGGACGAGGGGGCGGAGTTTCAGTTGACGTCTTTGCGCCCCTTTTCCCTTTGGCCTCTTCCTCCTCTCTCTCTCTCGGGGTTCTGGCAGCCGCGTTCTGTCCTCACAAGCCCCCGCTCACCTGGGATGGGGAGGTGGGGGGAGGGGGGGGCGTGGTCTGGAAGGGACAGAGAGATGGAGGAGAGATGTGAGAAGTCGGCTGGTGTCCACAGAAGATGTCAGAGGACAGCTCATCAACACGACGGCTGTCCCGTTCGCTGTGACACTATGTCCCTGTGGGAAGACCCCAGCAGCACTCTCATACAAAAACACCCCACTGTGACACACAAACCAGCATTAATCTCCTGTAGATTAATGCTCACTATTGCAGTTTCATTTCTCTCACTGTCCGGTTCGCCCCCCCCCCCCCTCTCTCTCCCTCCCTCTGCACCTCTCGCATTGCATGCGTTCCTGCGATCGCATTTCGTGTTTTGGCTGCGGGGGAGCAGCAGACGCGTTGCAGTGATGGCGGTTCCCCGGGGGGCATCGCCCCAGTTTTTGGAAAGGGAATCACACACAGCAGCACAGCCCTTTCCTTCTGCCCCTGAAATCCCCCGGACACCCGCATGACTCATCTTCAGCGCGGGGCGGGGCGAGGGCTTCGTGCCACAGGAAGTGAAAGTGACTGAGGGCAGGGGAGGGGGGGGGCACTTTGATTTATTTCACTTCAGAAGTTGTGGTTCTAGGCTTCCGTTTAAAAAGAAAAAAACATTCAAAAAGAAGCTGAACTTGGATTGTTTATTGCTCTGCGTCATCGAGACGTCCAGCACGCCGTGTTCCGAGCGCTGTGAACACTCGTTCGGGGGGGGGGCCTGGCAGGATGTACCGCGATCTTGGCGCTGGGTTTGACAGGAGGAAGAAAAAAAAAAACGACGACTCTGTTTATGCTGCCTTCAAAGGACCCGCAGGCACTACTGCAGAACGGAACGAAACGGAGCAAAACAGAACTCGCTCCCGGATTGCGGTCATACTCTCATCAGCGCTTACGTCCCTGTGTAAACACGGCTCTTCCGAATGGGCGCGCAAGGCGCGTCTTCTCAATTCGCAAAATTGCGTTGCGATAAGAAGCGGCGGCGGCGGCGGCTGACATCACAGTCTCCGGTGGAGAGCACGCTGCTTGTCTGCGATCTCCGTACTGGTAGCGGCGGTTACCGTGACGACGACGAGCGCTGATAAACAGAAGCGCGCGGAAAGGCTGGAACGCTCGCTCTTAAACGAGACGTTTTCCGGCACTGCTCATCGCTCTTGGTTATTAATGCCCCGCTTCCGAACAGCAGATTACCTCTAAAGAGGAATTCAGGATTCGGACAGGGGAAGAACGAGAGGGGAAGCCAACTTGGATTATTTATGGCAGGAGGGAGGCAAGACCTGCGTCAAATAAAATGACGAAAAAGAAAAATCTATTTTCATGAATATTTACGCAAAATGTCTTCCTCCAAATCGTTGTACGTGACAGGTTAGTTTAGTCATCAGCAGGAGTGTTTTCAAATTTTACAGTCATCAGGACAGAGATACAGAAGTCTTTCAAACGCGTATTTGACCCAGATCTGTTCTGGTTGGCTCACTTAGAACCTCAGGTCAGGTTGGTTTGTCCGATCTGTTTGAATATCTAATGTCCACATCAAACAGAGGTCAGTGTCCAAAATCATAGTGTAAAACATTATTATGTAGGTCTGCAAATTTCATTCTTTGTGTTCTGAATTAAGCCAGTGTTTTCCCTGGTTTAATTCAGAATACTTATGCGATGGCACACTGTTTATAATTAAAACACTATCCCACCACTATCCCATTAACCATTAAAATGCTACAAAATGTCAGTGTAACATTTTAACGGTTACAAACGACCAGCGGTGATCCAGGCCCAGAGGGCAATGTGTTTCTGAGTGTTTGGCCAGGAGACCTCCTTGCTCTAGAGCAGTTAAGGTTAAAATAATGTTATCATTCTCCGTGTGACCCAGGAAGATTCCGGTAAACGCGAGAGGGTTAAAGGTCAAAGGTTAAAGGGCTAGCGCTAGCAGCTCGGCCGCTATCCATACCTCCAAGCCGCCGGCTTCTGCTGACGCCGAGCTGATCGATCGCTTCGGTCTTCCTCTCTGGTCTTTTTTTTACGCTCGCCACCACCTTCCACCTTCTGTAAAACAGAGAGGATTATGGGTAGGCTTATTTATGTAAACCAGGGATCTCCGACTCCAGTCCTGGAGGGCTGCAGTGTCTGCTGTTTTTTTATGTTTCTGACACTTACATGCTTAATATAAATCACAGACAGGTTAAAGGATTGAAAGGAAACCACAGACAATACATCTCTCCGGGACTAGAGTTTTTTTAAAATATTGTACATGAATCAACTGTATGGGATAAGATAAACCACCAGTAGCACTTTAAATAACTGAAAATAAAAGTATCTGAATACTGAAGTGTGAGTCCCTTTCACAGCAAGGAGAACGGCTCAGATTTGTGCTTAAAAGGCTTTGACTAAAACAGGTATTTCCAGAGTTATGATGTTGGCTAATGGAAGCTGAAGCACCCCCCCCCCCACCACTCCAAACCTGTTATTCCCCCATGACCATCAGCCCTAAATATAGCCATTGCAAAGATCACATTATAATGGCCTGCCCATCACTACAGCTTTGATACAGAGATGAAATTCCCTCAATAAGATGACTACCTCCTCACAGAACTACGAATCCCAGGAGAGGGATTACTGGAGGCTGAGAGGGTCTGAATCAGAGTTAGAGAAACACAGCTAATGCGGTTATATTATGTTTATCTTAAAAAAATGCCTTAGGCATTCTAGGAATAATGTTTCATGTGGCTGGAATGACTAATAATCCCCCCCCCCCCCAAAATAAACACGACAGATTTACATTACACCTTTCTAAAGTGTGAAAATACGAACGACGGACTGGGCAGGGCATTCTCTTGCACATAGGCTGAGAGGTATCAGCTGAAAAACGCAGAGTTATGCTGTCCTGCTGAATTTGTGAAGCTCATCTAAAACAGTAAGACACACGGTAGGACAGGGCCAGCGAAAGTTGCCGCCACTGAGCAAAATAGAATGAATCATTATGTAAATGAAGACGACTTGCGTGGATGAAAACAGAAACGTAAAAAGACAACGGATGAGAGCCATTCATGACCAAGAAGCACGTGCTCATCAGGCAGTCCACAGTAGACGGACAGAACACTTGGGACAGCTGGGCTTTGGAGGAGCATAGATCGCCAAGGAGAAACTCTCAAGGCTCACGCTAAAAAAAAAAGGATAATTTCTGAGAGTCCGTCTTTATACTTGGTTCGGTTCGTAACATTCACTTTGGTGCTGAAATTTAATGGAAATGGACAATTTTAAGAACAGTGTACCTGGATATTAGAACACATTTGGACGTCCATAAAAACTGATACGTTCAGGAGGGCCGTCGTTGCACACGGTTACGAGCTCACCCATTGTTTAATTGTGTTGCAGAGAGAATGTAGGACCAATGGGAGGACCCAGTGGGGAACAGTGGCAGTGAAATTACGAGCTTAGCAGAGAGAAACCTGTCAGAGGGACTGAGAGACTGCACCTCTGGCTCACACTGAGCCACTGTGCAGAGGCCCTTATGTTTCACTGACCCCCCCGCCCCCCCAGATCCGGGTCGATCAGCACACGCTACAAAAGCCATAGTACAAACACGTAAAGAGCAGTGGGTTGAGAGAGAGAGAGAGAGAGAGAGAGCAACAGCGCTTTTGAAGAGAAGATGTTCTGCCTCCTCTATTTAAACAGAGGATGCCCCCCTGCCCCTCGGACAGGAACTGTGTGAGGTTCTGCACCATCACATCCTGCAGCTTTACATTACAGGCATTTAGCAGATGCTCTTATCCAGAGCGACTCACACAACATTTTACACAGCATTTTTACATTGCATCCATTTATACAGCTGGATATTTGCTGAAGCAAATGCAGGTTAAGTACCTTGCTCAAGGGTACCAGGGCAGTGTCCTACCTAGAAATCGAACCTGTGACCTTTAGGTCACAAGACCGGTTCCTTACCCATTATACTAAACTGCTGCCCCCAGCTTGCCCCCCCCCCCCCTCCTTGGGCCGGACGGAAGCGCTACTGTTAGCCCGGGCTCTGATCTCGCCGTACTACCGTTGCCGTGGCGAAGAGCGACCGACGCGAGGGTGCGGGCAGGAAGTGCCGAAGGAGCTCGCAACCGATGCCCGTCGCCCCGGCGACATCCCGCTCACGAGCTCGACCCGAGAGGCCCCCCCCCCCGTCCACACGTCAGCCGTTTAAAACCAGCCCTCCATCTGTGCGCGCCACATAAACACCCCGCGGCCTGTTCAGGCTCACAGCGACCCGCTTTACAGCCTGTACCGCGCGCGCGGGGCTCCAGACCTGCGGAGCAAAACCAGCTCTGTGACCAAAAAAGGCCCTGATGAGCATCTTAGCAGCATCTCTGCTCCTCTTCTCTCTTACATCCATCTGAGATTTATTCGTTCACAG
This sequence comes from Anguilla rostrata, assembly GCF_018555375.3. Lineage (NCBI taxonomy): Eukaryota > Metazoa > Chordata > Actinopteri > Anguilliformes > Anguillidae > Anguilla > Anguilla rostrata. Next base: position 31,590,181 of record NC_057947.1, on the reverse strand, counting down.
TTTCGTTTGCACCGACAGTGATACTTTACTCTTCATAAATGCTAAGTTTGGGACCAAATATAGAACTATTAATGCATTTTGAGTGCTTATTTCACCTGGATCTTATTCTGTTGGAGAATGTTTTGCAGGTCCACACTGCCAGCAATGTGATGTGACAAGGCATTTAGTCACTGATCCTTTAATCCTGATTTTGAGAAAACTGCAAAATTAAGAGACAAGTTGGTGGTAACATTAGTTTCAGACGAATTACGAACGAAGAGACCTCCTGTGAGGACGCTATCAGTTGGCTAAACCTCGGAAAGCAACGCCATTGGCTGACAGGTCCACTGTCTCTTGTTCTGTCAACTTTCAATTAATGAGCTCATCTTGGTGAGGAGACGAGGACCCAAAGGGGTGTCCCTGCTTCTGCCCGACATAAAATTAAGCATTTCAGTGGAGGCAGCTCATGCTAATTACAGCTTTTAACGAGTTTCCCTTGGTGAAAGGATAATTTAATTTTGGCTCAATGCTACTTGATGATTACGTTGGAGAGGGAGAAAATTTAGAAATTTAGAAATCTTAAGAGCTCAAACACTTGTAGTGCTCTTAGGACCCACGAAGAATGGGTTTCCTTCACTTTACTAAGCAAACACAAACCTTTTTTCGTAAGAGAATCGGTGATTTGATGAGGCATGGGTCTGACAGGCCTGTGTTGATTATGAAATTTTATCTGGTATAATATCGAGACACTTTTTGCTGTCTCGGCTGTATATGGTGATTTTTTAAAAAAATGTAATTGACCTTCATTTAATAAGGAAACACCCCACTGAGATCGAAATCTCTTTCGCAAGGGGGAACTCACGTGGGCGAAAAGCCACAGAGAGCACCAGGCTGCCCGAGCTGGTGGATGCTCCTGCGGCAGCGGTTATCCCCAGCCCTGCGGATCTGGTCTGGTTTGGTGGCGCGGTCGATTCTCAGGTGGTTTTCTTGGGATTCGTCATGTTTACCCTCGCTGACCTTTGCCTTTCTCAGACAAACTCGGCGCATTCCCTCCCTCTGGATTTCTGGGCTCTCCTCTTGTCATTTTGGCGGGAAACCCAAAGTGAGGCCAGATGGGCGAAGTAGTGTGAGGTTTTGCAATCTGGTTTTTTGGACTATGCCTATTGCCACAGTAAGGCTGTGTGTGTGTCAGTACATTCCAAAGGGTGTGTGTGTGTGTGTGTGTGTGTGTGTGCGTCACACGCTCCTGTTAACGATGTCTCCGCTCTCACAGCAGTGCAGTGTTAATTAACACTCTGATCTAAATCTGTCCAAGGAGCGAAAGCAACGGAAGACACAAACACACATTTGGGCTCGTTCGAAAATTTTAGAGAAAAACAGAAAAAAGTAATTAAAAAAAAAAAAAACAGCAACTATGAGACAGGTCGTGGAATCAAATGACAATATATATTAATTGTCCTCAGTTCACATAAGTGTGATTACCAAAGTAAATGACCATCGGCACAGCCCCAGAATGTGAGCTAAGCTTCGTGTCTCTCTGTCTGTTTCCACTCTGGTCTCTGGCCCCTGCAGTGAGGCGAACCTCTCACACCGCTGACCGTAAAAGGGCAAATACAGCTTTTCTGCTGATGTTTGGCAGGTCGTCAGTTCCACACCGAAAGACTCAAAAACACCCCTGCTCCTCCACACACACACATACACTCTCACACACACTCACACACAGAGAAACACACACACACACACCCGCTCTCACACACAAGCAGACACAGACATGCACAGACACACACACAGATGTGCACAGATGTACACACGCAAATACAGGCACACATGGACATACACACACACAGATGTGCACAGACATACATACACACACACCCAGAGGCACACACACACACTCACACACACACATACACTCTCACACACACTCACACACAGAAAAACACACACACACTCTCACACACACACACTCACACACTCTCACACACACACACAGATGTGCACAGACATACATACACACACACCCAGAGGCACACACACACACTCACACACACACATACACTCTCACACACACTCACACACAGAAAAACACACACACACACACACACACACACTCACTCTCACACACATACACTCTCACACACACTCACACACAGAAAAACACACACACACACACTCTCACACACACACAAACACACACACACACACACACTCTCACACACACACACTCTCTCACACATACACAGACACACACACACACTCTCAGACACACACACACTCACACACACACACGCTGATTTCTCAGAGCTGAAATGAAATCCAGGCTAAGGCTAATGGGCGCGTGGTGCTCTTCCTCCATCGCTCGCCCTTCTCCCCTCGTCTCCCGGCATAAACTGGGCCCTTATAAACCACAGGCTCTATAAACACCCGTCCACCCCAGCGCCAGAGCCTGCAACCACCTCCACATGCGAAACCAACGCCGCCAGCCCACACACCTGGCTTTAAATAAACCTGCGAAACCGCTAATGAACTCCATACATATTCAAACTCAAACATTTCAGTTATATTTGTGTTTTCTACAGGCCTTTTGCTCGCCTCTCTCTCTATGAAAACACATGTTTTGGTCTTTTGCGTGATTCAGTAAAAAACTGAAGAAAAGAAAATTGAAGGAAGCAGCAAATTAGTGTCAGGATTGACAAATTCTAAATGAGCCACGTATGGTTTTATCAGTGCAGGAGATAATCAGTCATGGACACTCGCAACATCTCAGCGCGTGACTGAGAAAGAGAGATGGAAAATGAGAGAGAGAGAGATATCGCGCTGAGTTTCTCACTTTCGACTCCTCTGACAGATGCGCCAGACGCGTTTCAGAGGTGTGTGCGTACGCAGCGAGCCGCGGCTGCCCGGGGGCGTACGCATCAGCGCTGCGTTCTCTGCGGAACGGCGGTGTTCCGATGGCGACGTGACCCTCAAAAGCACAGCCTCTGCCCCTGACCCAACGCCGTCCGCTTTTCCTTTTTTTCTCTCTCTCTTTCTCCTCTCTTTTTCGCTCTGTCTGCGTAGGAGCCAGCATGGCTGTCCCGAGTGCTCATCGTCAAGTTCGGGGGTTTTTTTTTTTTTGCGCGACAGAAAACGCGGCGTTAACTTCAAAGGCCGCTATTGTTCGGGTGGTGGGGGTGGGGGGGGGGGGGGGGGGGATGTCATCTGAACTCTGTTTAAAACGGAAACGAGCCCCCTGAAGAGGCGAAGGAAGGAAGGAAGGCGCGCGGCTTTTCGGCTTCCTGTCCCTTTAAGACGTGCCCGCCGTTTCCACGGCAGCCGCCGCGCCGCCGCGCTTCTATTTGCAGCGCCGCTCCGCCGCGGAGGCGCTCCAGATGGCGGCTAACGCGGAGGAGCCGATCAGCGAAGCAGCGGACTTCAGCCTCCCTCTTTTCATACAGAGAGAGAGGGGGGGAGGGAGGGATGGGGGGCGATGGGGGGATGGGGGAGGGGGGATGGGGCAATGTATTCGATGCTGGAGAGGGCAATATTTCATTTCACGAGGGGAATATTCCCTCGGCAAGAGGGGCCCCCATATAAATATGATACCATGGCGGTACTTCCGAGAGCGTCGCACCCCTTCATATGAAACATGCAGTGAACCCCCAAGTACTGCTCCCACACCACCCCACCCGCCACGCCCCCAGCACACGACAGACACACACACACACAGCACACACACAACACAACACGACAGCACAGCAGACACACACACACACACACACACACACAGCACAACACAGACACGCAGACACACACACACAGACACACAAGCACGCAGACACACCACAGACACGCACGCACACAGACACAGACACAGACACACACACACAGGCACGCGCACACACAGACACACAGTCCGACCTCTGCGCCATGGTCTGAGGAGAAAGCCAACCATGTGACCATATGGTAGAGTTTCCTGTGTGGTTCGTGCTTAGGAGGCTTCCACATTTTAGAGCATGTGTCTCATCATGCAGAAGACCATCATTAATAATGCACTACATCAAATGGCACCAATTATATACGCATGTACAACATGTATGCGTCTATGTCTGCGTGCGTGCGTGGATGCACTGTATTGTGAAACAGGACAATTCAAGTACAAGACGATGATTCACGATGATAAGGCAATGGTTAACTACAGGCCAGACTGCAACTGATGCTTTTCTCAAACAGAAAAGCTCTTTAAAAATCTCCACAGACCAGGCGGTCCTTTAAATGAGACGCGCTTCTTTGAACGCGTAACATTTCTTTTCCCGCTCATCTACTGAAAATAAGGAGTGTTGAGGCTGGTTTCCATGGCAGCACCGCCATTCCCTGAACGGTGTACGCACCACGCTCCTCGAAGCGTCAAAAAGGGGGGCAAACGACCGAGAGGGAGTACTTTTACAGAGCAGCTGAGGTGGCAAAAAACGCCATCCAGCGAATGGACCAGCTGTGGCGCAGAGACCGTACTGCAGCCGGCTCTGACAGACGTCATATCAGAGATCCTGCTCTCAAAGTGGGTACAAATATGAACTAATGAACTACTCCAGCATCCCACTTGTGACTTTTCTCCGTAGTTTTTTTATTATTATTTTGCAACAACAAAAATCTTTGTTTTGGCTGAGCTCACCCTTTTCATGAACATAAACTAGTGAAAACATTAACCTTTGTTATAATACAGTAGTCTGCCGTTTGTAGATGTATTTCGTGGTACACCAGGTAATTAGGACAAAGTCACCACTACAATGATGGTAATGGTAATGATGATAATGATGATGATTATTATTATGTAAGTAGCACTACTGATTATTCAACTGCAGTAGGGTCTAGCCCTTTGAAGCATAATGGAGATTCACACAGTAAAAGGTTTCTGTGTGTCCGGCGTCCTCTAATCCAAGGGCAAAGGTCAAAGTGCATTGGTGGCAGTGATGCATGGATCAGTCGGGAGGGTTCCGCTGCTCGTTCGCAGTCAGGGGTCGGTAGGTTCCTGGGTGAACAGGAAGTGAAAGCGACCCAAAGGCCACGCGGTGCTGTTTAGCAGCCGTAGAGCAGCATAGGCCAGTTCATGGAGCGGTGCACAGAGCAGCACAGAGCAGCACAGAGCGGAGCGAGCAGCACAGAGCAGCACAGAGCAGCACAGAGCAGCACGGCGTGGGAGAGCGGCACAGAGCGGCACAGAGCAGCACAGAGCGGCACACACCGCTAACCCCGCAGCAGCACAGAGCGGCACAGAGCAGCACAGAGCAGCACGGTGTGGGAGCGAGCAGCACAGAGCAGCACGGCGTGGGAGCGAGCGGCACAGAGCGGCACAGAGCAGCACAGAGCGGAGCGAGCAGCACAGAGCAGCACAGAGCGGAGCGAGCAGCACAGAGCAGCACAGAGCAGCACAGAGCGGCACAGAGCAGCACGGCGTGGGAGCGAGCAGCACAAAGCGGAGCGAGCAGCACAGAGCAGCACAGAGCAGCACAGCGTGGGAGCGAGCAGCACAGAGCAGCACAGAGCAGCACAGAGCGGAGCGAGCGGCACAGAGCAGCACAGAGCGGAGCGAGCAGCACAGAGCGGAGCGAGCAGCACAGCGTGGGAGCGAGCAGCAGCGAGCAGCACAGAGCGGCACAGAGCAGCACAGAGTGGAGCGAGCAGCACAGAGCGGAGCGAGCAGCACAGCGTGGGAGCGAGCAGCACAGTGCAGCACAGAGCAGCACGGAGCAGCACGGCGTGGGAGCGAGCGGCGGGGGCTTCCCCCAGCCTCCCCAGCGAGGGCACGGTGCCATAAGACGGAAGTGGGCTGACGCGCTAGCGTAAGCATCCGCTCCGAGCACACAGGAAGCGGACGGCTCGGCTGAAAGCAGCCCCAGCTCTCACTCTGCACCACTGTGCACGAGTGCCCCCGTGTCTAAACAGCCATCTTATAACACAGCAAATAACACCACTTCAACTTGAAATGTTTTTGCGACAGGACTGCCTAGTTCCAGTTTGATACCTGTTGAGGAAATCTTGTTGAGTGACAGTGCAACGTGTAAGTATTTGGACAGTGACACTATTTTTGTTATTTTGGCTCTGTACTCCAGCACACTGGATTTGAAATGAAACGACGAAGTGCAGACCATCAGCTTTAATTCAAGGGTATTTACATCCATATTCATTAGTCCATGTAGGATATAGAGCCCTTTTTATGCATATATATAGTCCTCCCATTTTTGTGGATCAGAAGTGATTGGACAAATTAACATCATCTCAAAGATGTACTATACAGGATTTTTACCTTTTGTTTTCATAAAATAACCACGCTCAGTCATATATATAATGCACTGGCAATGTCTGCCTTGTCTGCACATTTGCCGAATCTGTGCCCCTTCTACCTGTATTTCTTCTTTTAAGATGTCTTCAGGACGCTTCTGGGTGCGGTGGAGAGGTCATGTGTGGGATCAGGTTTCAGCAGAGCGTTTGTAGCTAGCTAGCAGAGAAGAAGCAGCGCACAAACAGCGAAGCTGTCTGCCCATAAGAGTTTGTTCCAGAACTACAGTTTTTTTCACCTTCGTTTGAGCAGAAACTCACAACATGGCCGTTCTGTTCTTGAGGCTTGCCAGCGGTTTGTGTCTAGCAGTGAACCTTCTGTGGTTATGCTGGTGTATTGGTCTTCCCTTTGTTATGTCAGTCTTTGACACATCTATGCCTACACCCTGGAGACCGATCTATTTGACAGCTGAAAAGGGTTTTCCCTTTACAACTAAAAGTGTTCTGTGGTCATCCACTGCAGTGGTCGTCCGTGGTCTACCGGGTTGTTCCTCATTGCTGAGCTCACCAGTGCATGCGTGCTCCTTAACCATGTGCCAAACAGTTGATTTTGACAAACCCAATTTATAGATCCGTTTATTCTGAATTATTTAGCCGGCTTTACTGCCATCGACACTTCTTTGGTCCTCATGCTGACAGGCAAGAGCGGCCGACTCCAAATTCCCTCGATTCAGCTCTAGACCTTTTCTTTTTTTTTTTTTTTTTACCTTTCTTGTGCAAGAACTAATGATGCAATAGCACACACCTGGCCACGGAACAGCTGGGCAGCCAAGTGCCGAATTACTCTCGGTCCCCAAAAGTGGGGGGACTATATATAAAAAGGTTAAAGGTAACCTTTATTATCCCCAAGGGGCAGTCTGTTGCACAGCCAGCAGTAAATACAAACATCATCGACAATCAACACACAAACAATTCACACAAAAACATAGAATTACATAATATTGTTCAAAAGGCCAATAGCAGCAGTGAACAAATGAGTACTTAAATCTATTTGTCCTGCATCTTGGCAGATTATATCTGCGACCAGAGGGCTGCAATTCCTACGTGGTTCGTCCTGATATGGATGTAAATATATGCAAATTGAAGCTGACAGCCTGCTCTTTAAGTTCATATTTCTGTATTGTTTCATTTCAAATCCAATGTGCTGGTGCACAGAGCGAAAATAACGAAATTGCGTCACTATCCAAATACTTACAGACTTGCACTGTAAATGTTGAGAAATGAAAAAGGTTGCAAAATCAGTAAGTCTCAAACACATGTTCATGACGCTTATGACTGTGCTATGTAGGACTCCTGGGCACTTGTGTAATGTAGGGCTACTGAAAGTGTTGTGAATTTCAAGTGCTGAGGAAATGAATTGAGGGTGTTTCCCAAAAAATGACAAAAAAGAAGAAGAAGAAAAGTAAAAAAACAAACATATATTTCAGGGCCACGGGAGTTTCAGACTGTGTTTTGTGAAGACAGAGCGATGTTGTCTACAAAGTGTAAAAGAGCAGAGAATACCAAACAAGCAGAACTCACACCTTCTCTACCGCAGTGTTAATCAGCATCAGAGCACTTCTTGCTTCCGCTGAAAACGCTATGATGCTCAGATCCAAGCGTCTCAGAGCTCCTGCTAGAGGTTCACTGGGTGTTATCTCCTCCACTTGATTGAACACCTGCAGTCTTCCTTCACCAGCTGTACAAGAAACACGCTCTCCACCCCACTGCCAGCAGGACTCCGCCCCTCTGCCCACAGGACTCCGCCCCTCTGCCTGCACGACTCCGCCCCTCTGCCCGCAGGACTCCGCCCCTCTGCCCGCAGGACTCCGCCCCTCTGCCCACAGGACTCCGCCCCTCTGCCTGCACGACTCCGCCCCTCTGCCCGCAGGACTCCGCCCCTCTGCCCGCAGGACTCCGCCCCTCTGCCTGCACGACTCCGCCCCTCTGCCCGCAGGACTCCGCCCCTCTGCCTGCACGACTCCGCCCCTCTGCCGACAGGACTCCGCCCCTCTGCCCGCATGACTCCGCCCCTCTGCCCGTGGGACACCGCCCCCAGTCCCCTCCCCCCTTCAGCCTGCAGGACCGGCGGAGACGACAGCACCAACGTCTCTCTAATAGGGAGACCAGGAAGAGTACAGCCAGAACAAAATGCTCGTACTGAAAACCCGCCCTGGATCTGATCTTACACACGTGGATTCTGGATAATCACGTTACTGCACATTCAATAGGCAGAGGCAAGATTACAGGACCCTTTACAGGAACCAGACACCGGCTGTGAACAATAGTGCAGTTCAGTCGAAGGGATGTGAACAATTTGTTGATTTGTAGATTGTCAGATGCAAGCACAGATGTTGAATGAAATCATCAAAAATCTTTTTTTAATTCTCAAACCGTTCAAAATAAAAGTTTGCCTAATGTTAAGTAGGTTACTATTCTAAATGAGTGATAGAGGGGGTGGACGGGACTTGTTATCATTCACTTTGCTTACCGTCAGTTGAAAAGATGGCCAGCTTGCAAAAGTGTGCCGTGTGGAACGATATTGAATAGCTCAATGAAAATACTGTTTAGTGCTAAATATATCCTGCCAAATTCGCATACATGTCGACATGTCCCTCGCTGTGAAAAAGTATTTGCCTTCATTACTGCATATCCGTCATGCTGAATGGTTTCCGATCTTTAGACACGATGTAATATTGAACAAGGGGAACCAGAGTAAACACAAAAGTAATATTTCATTTATTTAATGAAAGAAGTTATCAAACACCCACACCAGGAAGGAGGCAAATACTTTTTCACCACACTGTATGACGTCAAGCCACCTAAGAACCAATGGGATCACAGCAAACAAGCACCCAACTTCGTAGTGAGACCTTGTCAGTCTGGCAGCTGTCCAGCTGAGACCAAAACCGATTTACTTAAAATGGTAACAAAAGACTCGCTTCCCATAAGCACGGTCGAGGGCGAAGGGTTTCGGTACCTCTTACACGCCTATATATACACCTGTGCGACACAGGCTACTGCTGCTAAAACCATCGCAGCTCGACTCGAACGCAACGAAACAGCCACCCCTCTCCATAGGCAACCGTTCTAGCCAAGTCCGACAACGCTGCGATAGCCATCTATGGGCCAACGGCACTCTCACGTGAAGGCAACTCGCCACTTCATTGAAGACCTGTGCAGTGTGCGAAGAAGCGTACGATCACTCTGGCAAAATTACCCCAATGACTATTTTTTAAAATTTTGAATCTAGTTTTAATCTCGTGATCTGCACTGATTGGAGTATTGGTGTGTTTTTATTAGCTGTACCCTAAAACAGACGACTAGCTGGTAGCCGGTAATCGACAGCAACTTGTCGATGGTGGTAAATGTGCGTCGCACACATCCCAGCTGCAGTCCTTCCTCATCTGAACGCTGGCTAAACGTTCCTCACTCTCAGCGTTGTCCAAAAAACACGCCCATCCTCTCCCTGTTCTCTACTGACCGGACCACCGCCTCGTCTCTCCATCACCATGGCGACCCCCACATCCTCGCTCGCCACCGCCTCCCTGCCCCCCCCCCCCAACCCTATCCTGTTACCATAGCACCCACGCCAAAGCGAGGCTCCATGACCAGCAGAGATAGAGAGGGACCTGGGCGAGCCGCGCGGCAGGACTGGCTAGCCCCTCCCAAAGCACAGTTCTGTGCGTGCAGTGTGTGTGTGCGTGTGTGTGTGTGTGTGTGCGCTACACTATCAGCAGAAAACTCACATTTAAAGAGGTCTGAGACCAGTCTCTCCCCCTACATCACACCGGCATTTAGATGCTTTTATCCAGTGAAAGTGAAATGCACATCTCATGTTTTACACACAAACAAAAAGGGGAAATATTATTCTGTCACAACAGCCATCAAACTGCTTTTGCTTCTATTAACATGAATAGTACTGTGCTGCTTTCATCTGCTCCTGCCAGTGAACACTGCCATGTAGGCTAATTCACGCCAATTAAACTGAACTGAACCGGATAGTGAGAGTACAGAGAGTAGAGAAAGAGAGAGAGAGAGAGAGAGAGAGAGATGGAGAGAGGGAACTCTGTACTTCTGGAGCTTGAAGAGCAGCAGGATGCTGGGAGAGCACCATGCAGAGTCATATGTGTACAGCAGAGACACCCCCCCCCACACACACACACACACACACACACCTACCCACTCCGACTGACAGCCTCCCGTCCCTGTACCTTCACACACACGTGATTCCCAGCATGCACCCTGTTTCGCAGCGTGGGAGGGCTCTCATTAAGGCCGGTACGCGCAGGTGCACAGCCAGAGCGGGCTTCAGATGATCACATTTGATCCGCTGAGACACGAACCCCCTCCCCCGTGGACCCGCTGCGGTTCGTACAGCCAGCGTCCCGCAGAGCCCCCCAATCAGGGGGGACCCAGAACACGCGCTTCCACTGAGAGGCTTCCTGAGAGTCCCACAGCACGTGTCTGCCACACACGCCGCCAGTCAACACACAGCTCTGCGCGGCAGAGCGCTACGATTGGTTATAAAAATCCACGGATTCTGTCACCAAGCAACGTGATGGCTCCACCCAGTCGGGGGTTCGCGACTGTAAACCACAGGCTTTTTGTTCCAACCGCTGGACTCTGGCTCAACAACCAGTGCTGGTTCATGCCAGACCACAGTCAAATGTTTTCACCAAGATTACACGAGCAGTCTGCAGGTGCGGCTCAAAAGTCTATTGTGAAAGTTCGGTCAAAATAAATGACTAATAAACTCATTTAGAGCAGAAGTGGGAATGACCGCCTGACACAGACAGGGCCCTCATTGTTGCTCTTCCTGGAACGGAAGTTAGGAGGAACCTCACTGAGGTTCAGAGCGGACTGGAGTGGCCGCGTGCGCGGATCGGTCTTCAGAGACCAGGTCCCGTCCCACCCACCCGCAGACCCTTCCGTTTGGGGGCTCCTTACGAGCCCCGGCCATGGGCTCCACCCTCCCGAGCTCACCAACCTTAGTTTGTACTTGTTGTTGTTTGCTGAACAGGTTACTCTACAGGGTTGGAGTCCTGATCTATGTGGTCACTTCTGGCACTACGATCTTTACTTCACTCTAGTGTGTTTCTTTTGCACCTCTGCACCTTGAACTGATGTGCTTGTTGTACGTCGCTCTGGATAAGAGCGTCTGCTAAATGCCTGTAATGTAATGTAACCTGCATGCTAATCATACATAATTCACCGTAGTTACGCAGACCGGTGGGGCATGCAGAGGGGGGCAGTTCAGCCGTGATCACCGGATTTCATCCGCAGGAATCGCAGACAAGGGCGGGGAAGAGGACGCTAAATCTTCGTATGAGGTCACAGTCGATCTGAGGCTACTCTGCACAAACTCAATCGAGAAAAATGTGCAATTTTTTGACGTTTGAAAAGTGTTTCAAATGTGTGCGAGCAAGCACTGGATTTGCAGGACTGTTTTTCATGGCTACGTGCTCAGGAGCCTGAGCTGGCTAACAGGCTAGTGGGCTAATGCGTGGGTGAGAGGGAGTCTACACACACACACACACACACATCGTAGCCTGTGTGTTTTTCAGCGTGAGTGACTTTCTGTTTTAATTACTGGATGATCACATGCATGCAATGTTACAGGCATGGACTTCCCCCTTTAACGCTCCGGGACCCACTCTAGTGTTGGGGAACTAGCGCAGTTAAGAGAGCCAGACATCTCCAGGAGGATCGCGTACTCCAGTCCTGGAAGGTCCCCCGTGTCTCTGGGTTTCTGTGGGGTTCCTTTCGGTCCGTCACCAAGGTTGGCCTCAGAAACAAGGGGTTTGCTCATTTAAGTGCATTTTGAGACCCCTGGTTCAAAGAAAGGCTTTCTCATTTGGATTTTTTTACCCATACCTGTGTTCTTCTTCTTTTGTGCCTCAAAAGTATAAACGGCAGGCGTTCTGCTAAAAATTAAAACCCCGAAAAATCCACTGAGACTGAATGGAAACCCGTCAGTGCGTTAAATGTAAAAAAAAACATAATTAGTCACGCAGCTGCCAAGATGATTACAGTTTTCTTGGAAGCACAAAAAGAGCCCGTTGACAAACTGTCAGGGTGACAGCCGGCTCTTCCGTCTGAGCCACTGCTGAGGGAAACAGGCGACGCCAGTTACCCCCGATTCAGGCTCTTTATCTCTTTAAACACATCACACCGCTGCCTCGGGGAAGATCAAGAGGAGTTACCAGCTCCGTCATTCAGTGCCGCGCTGCCTAATTGGTTAGCTTAACGGCACTGCAAGCTCATATCACTGGCCCTAGGCGGCCTATTGTAAGCCTCGAATAAACCAAGACACATTGCTGGAGCCACAGGTGAGAAATGCACTAAGTGCACATTAATGACACAACACCTGGTGAAAGCACTATAGAGACCTATGCATGAGCAGCAGGTTCGGATTTGTGTCCAGGGTGATAAAGATTTGACTGTGGCTGCTGTCAGAATAACACAATGACTAAGTTCCTAGGCTGATGAAGTGAAAGACAGCCAAAAAAATTAAAAAAAAGATTTATGCAGTTAGCAAAACACGACTCAGCCTCCTGTATGTCTTACAGCAACCCTCTAAGACGTGAAGCCCCTGTGTCCAAATTTTCCTGGCCCCAGTGAATCGCTGCTATGCAGGAATTCATGTGGCTGCTGTGTTTGGTACTACTTTTCAGTCTGGACCTGAGCCTGGCGTCTGCTGGAGCGGATCACAGAACACTGGACCCAGCACAGTACAGCCAGCCACTGACAAACCCGGTATGTACCGAACTACATCTCCCATGTTACCCCAGTGTAACGCACTGTTACAGAACTGCGTGCTTCTCCAAGCTGGGGATAGCAACCCAAGAGCCGGAATGGTTCCACGTGATTACCTGGCTCTTACTTGGTTTTGCAGTGGTAGCGTACTGTTTACATTACTCATTCAGTTAAGCGGTTTGATTTAACAGAATGAGATATCTTCAGGGACCAGTGTCTCCTTGGTTGCCATATGCACAGGGTGTGTGTGTGTGTGTGTGTGTGTGTGTGTGTGTGTGTGTGCCCCACTGAACCACCCCAAGGACCTTTAAAACATGCCATGATTCATTTTGTCAGTGTCTGGCAGTGGTTTGGTTATGACTATAAATCATTTCCACGCAGCCTGGAACTTAGGTGTGAAAACCCTCTGACCATGAACTTCACTGTGAGAAGTGTGTTAAGGTGCTAAGAGATAGCGATCGCGTGTCTCGCTTTCAGAGCTTGGTGCCCTCCTGTCCTCATCCCTACGCTGTGAGGTCATCGCCCAGTATCCTCCTATAGCCGGCTGGCATTCCCAGCACTGTCCTTCTGACAGGCTGGACGGGAAGCCAAGGAGTCGGCATCACAAGCACCTGGCCAGGGGTGGGCAAATCCCGGTCCTGGAGGGCTGGTGCATACACAGGTTTTTGTTTCCACCAATTACACTCGCTAAATATCTGTGCGCTCCAACACCGGGTCAGTCATAGGTTAGATCACAGTGAGACGTTTCGTCTGGGGACTCAAGAACGGTCAGTCTCTGGCAGCCATTCAGGCGCTTATGAAGAAATGTCGCGAAAGTAATGAAGTAATGAAGGCCAGAAGTTGGCGTGAAAACCAAAAAACGGACACAGCCCTCGTTGCCCACCTCTGCACTAGACAATGCTGCTGGCGTTCCAGGGCAAGGATAAGGCACACATCTGGGGTGGGGGGGGGAATAACAGAGGCCGGTTTTGTTCTCGACAGAGACAATAACAGTCCTTTCACAGGACTGGCCCAGACACGATGATGGGCTCTCTCTTGAGCTTGAAGATGAAGCAGACCAGTGTCCTGCTCTCCAAATAATAATATTAAAGAGACAGTTTACATTGAGTCAAGAGTTTACACTGAGCCAAGTCTAGCAGCTGATGTCATCTTGACAAAACGCAGGCATGAAAGCTGGACGGTGGAGTAGGCTATAGTGTCTGTCTGGTTCACTCAGCATCACTTAAGTACAGAGTCATGCTTGGCAGCTGATGGACTAGGCACGAACAGGCCTCGTGCAGTGGGTAGTAGTAAACATAAGTGAACTTCGTTTTACAACGTTCTGGCAATGATCATAAAGATAGCTCAAGCAGTCGCAGTGTCCGTTCGCATATTGGCTGAGACCGTAGAGAATTTCATAAACAAGTTTACATAACAGTTTACATACTGACATTTGCTTGCAATTTATTGTGCTCCTCTACAATGCAGTACACAGACAATGCGCTATAAAATGCAAGGAAGCGTGCTGTGCCTAGCTAGACTAGAACAGCGTTTCTGTCTGTTTTTCATCGACAGTGCAATCAACGGCATCATTTGCCAAACACGATAATGATATCGGTGTACCCATGAAATACTCGGCCTGCTGCCATCAATGTCAACACTCTGGGTCAATCACTGACACCAACAGACGGCAAATATTATAAGGAACACACTAAAAAATAATGTAAGCTTGATAACATGTGTGCCATCTTACAGCATGTACTGTTCCACGGACATCTTGTCCATAAACTGGCTGACATGCTGGTCACCAGTCGGCACCCTGAGCCGACCAGAGGAGGATGGGTTTCCCCCTTGAGCCTGGCTCCTTCCAAGGTTTCTCCCCATCTGCCACAGGGAGTTTTTCCTTGCCACTGTTGCCTTAGGCTTGCTCCTGTGGGGGTTTAGGCTAGGGTTGTCTGTAAAGCGTATTGTGACAACTGTTGTAAAATACGCTATACAAATAAAATTTGATTGATTGATTTGATTGACATTCGCTTAGGAGTCAGCAACGTTGCCTGATTTAGTTTGGGGACATTACTGAAGTTGACGTCAGCAAAAAGCGTGAATATTAGATAGGAAGTAAAACTTGCTTATGTTGTAATGATGCAACCACTGAGTTCGAGTTCACCTACCGACCCCAAAATGTCATATTTTATAGTTACAGCAGTGAATATATACAGTATGAGTGACAACTCAAAATATGAATTCAGGACAGTTCTTAGACGTATGCATCCCGTAAAAACGATGCGACTGAAATACTTAACCTTGCACAACAGGATCATTTGAATTTGGCTAACGCGTCAGCTTCCTAGCAAATGGTAGCAGTTGAAACCAAAGCCTTCCGTTAACGTTCGTGTTAAAATATCCAGTGACATCCAGTTGGCCATTGTCATAATTAGCCATCTTACCCATCTACGAGATCTATATAAACATCTGGTCGACTACAATTCCACATCACAGAAAATATAGTGTTCCTATAAAACGTCTGTAGACGTGCATTTCCTTGTCCATCTCCAAAGAGGATGGACAAAATACGTCCTGTTTTCTTTCATCATTTCGTCGCTGGGACTATCTCAGATATGTTAAGAAGTAGCTCTATAGACCGTTATGACTGAGATTGGTACCCAACCGTGTATACAGCAAGCTGTGAGCTGTTCTTCAATCGCGCTATCAACCATATGCATTAATACTAGCTATAACATAGCTATCTCTCTTTCGATAGAAACTTGACGTTAGCTAACACTACCAGCACTGCAGTTGTTCAATACCATTCCAGATCTGAATGGTTTCTGATATAATTCGCAGGCTAGCTGCTACAGTAAACAACGCTAGCTAGCTAATAATAATGAGCCGTCTGCTTCTGAGATCCAGACATGGTGCAATAACGACTACAGCAAGACGTAGTTAGACTTAAATACACTTACATTTCTACGAACCACGGTGACGATCCATGGGTAACTTTAGCTGAAAGCACGGCGTATTGCTTTCAATTTCGAACCATATGTCCTCTATTTCTTAGTCTCGTTCATCTCTGCAGTAACAGTTAACTGGCTCGCCCAGCCTTTCCGTGACACATTTTGACGTAAGAATGCGGTGGCTGGATCCTCCCCTTCCCTTCAGACCAGCACTCCGCGCTGCAATCACACCTGCTTCCGCGTCCCTTTGTGTAGTAGTAATACCGCAGGAAAATAGCACCGACTTGTGCCCGATTCTCAATAAGGCGTTGCAACTACATTACTTTCAACAGAAAGCAAATTTCTGCTACTTGGAATTGATGGCATGTCCCAAACAACAACTAATGTATTTGCTGCAAGGCAAATGCAACAGTAAGGTTGAATTAGGCTACGCTTTAGGAGTTGCGGTTTTTTTTTTCTCAATCAAACCCGTCTGTTGAGTAATGTTGAGTCAAGGAACGGATTCCCAAGAATTAGATTGTTCTGCGACCAAACTAAGGGTCCAGATTTATCAGAAGAGCTGGAACAAAATAAATAATGACACACTTGGGGTGTGGTGTGGTGGTGGGTGAGTGGGGGGGGGGTCTATGGAGCATGCATGCACACGCCCCCCCCCCCCCACACACACACACACACAAAGTACTTTTTAAAGCACAGTAACATTTAAAAAACGATTAGCATTAATCATTGCAAGTGCCACTGACACAGTGAATACTTGGCACAACCGAGGAGACTGTGGCTTATTTTCCTAATACTCACTGGAAGGCTCCCAGAACATTATCAAACTGCTTTCGAGCCATAATAAGAAATAATGTCAAGTGATCATTTGAAATTGAGCCACTCTTAGAACGCTTCATGGCACCCTTTAATAGCGAGGTCTGGTTATAACATCACTGCCAGATCCCGAATGTAGCCTCTCAGATCATTACATAATGACAAAATCAATGATTTGTTCTTGTACCATTTTATTTGGACAAGGTATTCTCCAGTGCTGATTGCTGCTGACCGCCTGTTACCCTGCCATTGGCTCAGATGCAGACCCGCAAAGCGTCCATCTTTCCGTTTGACTCCATGTGATGTCATAATGGGTCATGGCAAGGGATGACGTCACTGAGATTAGAGCTGTTCAGCCGTCAGTGTGAGGAGTGTCTGATGCCAGCCTGGACTGCGTGCGCAGATTGTGCTCTCCGACCACGCGCTCAGAGTCCCACGTTCCTTCTGTCCTCCCTGCTTCTCAACGACATGAAGTCCCAAGTTGTTAGCAGAGGTTTCCGATGCTACATCACAGTACAGAGTCCACTGGCACAGCACTGTACCCGACCACGCCCCTTAGTGAATAAAGCACGGGGAAGACTCATCACATCAGAATGTTTCAGCTTCTCCTGTAGGGAGACGTGTTTGAATGTTGGGAATATGGAGCAGAGAGTCGTTAGGACGTGTGCTTCAGAGACTGTTTAAATGCTGGTATTCCTCGTATGGCAGCTGTTGCCACAGCACATCTGGAGGCAAAGAGAACTGCATGATACCCACTCCTTTAGCATAACTGCAGCATTCGCTCAGTTAATGTTTTCAGCTGAAGTAGTACAAGTCCAGAATTAAAAACCACGTAATAGTGAGTAAAATGATCAAGCTGTATAATTCAATCCGAGACATAACGCTAAAATCCGGAATAACACAATGTGAACCTCTGCTGCCACCGTGTGGTGAAGAATATACTACAGCGGCCAGACGACGTCACCATATCAACAGTCCAGACCCTGACGTTCTGGTCCGTATTGAGTCAACATACACTATATTTCCAAAAGTATGTGGACACCTGAACATCACACCGATATATACTTGTTGAACATTTCATTCCAAAACCATGGTCATTAATATGGAGTTAGACCCCCCCCCCACCAAACTCAGAAAACCATTTCTTTATGGACCTTGCTTTGTGCAGGGGGGCATTGTCATGCTGAAACAGGAAAGGGCCTTCCTCAAACAGTTGCCACAAAGTTGGAAGTGCACAATTCTCTAGAATGTTGTTGTATGCTGTAGCATTAAGATCTCCCTTCACTGGAACTAAGGGGCCTAGCCCAAACCATGAAAAACAGCCCCCGATAATTATTCCTCCTCCACCAAACTTTACAGTTGGCACAATTCCAGCCAGTACAGTTGGCACTACGCATTCTGCCAAACCCAAATTTGTCCGTCAGACTTCCAGATAGTTCAGGTGTGATTCATCACGTCTTGTGTTGACATTGTTTCCAGAGGTAGTTTAGAACTCTGTAGTGAATGTTGCAACCGAGGACAGATGACTTTTAAGTGCTGTATGCTTCAGCATTCAGCGGTCCTGTCATGTGAGCTTGTGTGGCCTACTGCTTTGCTCCTGAGCTATTGTTGCTCCTGTATGTTTCCACTTCACAATAACAGCACTAACGGTTGACCGGGGCAGCTCTAGCAGGGCAGACATTTGACAAACTGAATTGGAAAGGCGACATCCTGTGACAGTGCCACATTGAAAGTCACTGAGCTGTTGTACAACCCATTCTACTGCCAATGTTTGTCAATGGAGATTGCATGGCTGTATGCTTGATTTTATGCACCTGTTGGCAACTGGTGTGGCTGAAATAGCCAAAACCACAAATTAGAAGGGGTGTGCACATACTTTTGGAAATGTACTGTATGTCCTTAACTTTTTTAAGTATTTACAAGCAGGCTCAAGCCTTACACCTTTTCTTCATCAACTAAATTTGCATGTTTGTTTTAGTGATTGATAAACCCACCAAACCGTGTTTGTGAAGAAATGAATTGCTTTTGACTCTCAAAAGTTTAGGACAAAATATTGATTGAACCCCAGCCCAGAGTCCAGTCTTAGAGTATCGCAATTTCTGCTGGTTCTCAGTGCGTTTCTGCACTCAGGTGCTTCCTTCGAGCCATCGATCGGTTGAAGTGTTCACACACCATGTTTCTAAGGTCTAAATTGACTGCTGATTAAAAGAAAACCATAAAGGTCCTCTGAAACTCAAGTCTGATACCCTTGCTGGTTGGAATTCACCAGAAAAAAAGTTACAATTTGTGGTATAAGTGGCTGCATTCTGATTGCAGCTGCGACCGCATGCCTGTTTCTCGACTGAACGTACAATTGAATTGAATCGATTAATTCCACCAGAGGAGGTGGATTGCTCAATGTTCAAGACTGTACAGCTCTGACTTGTGTCATGTAACAGCACACACACACACACAGGCAAAACAACTGCACACATGCTCACAAGTACATTCACACTCATACATGGAATTATAATTATTTTGGGTTTCAAATGTAACCTTTCACTTTTGTATGAAATACTTTCCAATAAATATATATTTATTTTATCGCAGATTTTTTTTCAGTAGTCCATTTCAGTATTAAATATTGCAACAAATAGTTAATTATTCATATTGTACTTTGTTATTCTGTGATAGGTTATAATTTTTTTTCAGTATACATATATGCATAGGCACCACGAAAGTGTGCCCTGCTAGCGAATGGATGTGTGGCCTAATAATCAACGTTCTTATTAATTACAGAACATTTTGGTTAGGGACTGCATCTGTGGTAGAAGTTCAGAGGTTCTATAAGACATTTACTACAAAAAGCGAAAGTTCTGACCAGCTTTTTATATGACACAATATAAGCACGCCCATATCTATGGCGTGGATGAATACTCGATTGCAACACCTGTATTGTGTTTACCTGTTCTGCAAAAGCAGGGAAATTCCTTGAAAAAAAAAAAGGTTTACATTTTGTGAATGATGGACTTGCAAAGTTGGAAATTCACCGAAGAAGTTAGTGTTTTTGTGATCTGTATTAGCGCGGTATAAATCTTCCAAAAGCACGTCATTTATATAAATAAGGTCTGCCAGTTAACGTGAAAATACCACGACTGCGAAATAACGCTAACATCTTTATCCAGACCCACTGACCCAATGTGGTGTTTAAACCTTAGTGTGATCCGATGCGATGGTATGAAGTTTTGAGCCGCTGTTTAAAACGTACCGCACAAATCGCTTTAGGCTAAGTGCGCTCCAATCGTCCAATGACAAGCCACACCAGGCTCCACCCAGTACGGGTATGTACACCGGTACAGGTAACGCAACAGAACAAGCCAGTTTGAGGAACACGCTAACGAGGAGAGCAAGTGCGTGTTGTAGGAAGAATCGGTGTAGATAAAATAGTTTTTATTTAATTGATGTTAAAGTGTCCTGACGTATCTATACTCAAAACACGCGCTGCAGAGATATACTTTGTTTTACAAGTTTTTTTAAGGTTTCAAAGAAAAATTCTCAAACTCGTTTTCCGTCTGTCTGTGCACAACACGATACTGGATTGTAGGTCTATTGTTTTAAAGGAAATATCAATTTTAACCTTCTCCTAATCATCTCCGTTTTCACTGAGATTGGATCTTGAAGTTCTTGCAAAGGCAAGATGGGATTTCGATGGAACTGGACCATGGGACTCCTGGCTTTCTGGACGGTTCTCCTGTCGCTTGGATTCGGATCGAACGGGGAGATCGCACCGAAACCTCCCGAGGGAACTACTCTTAAACCGCAACCGATAAATGATATCGAGGATCCTCAGTCGTATCCAGAGGGCGAGAAACCCAATCTGCCGGTCTTCGCTATGGACTATCCCCGCATACAGGTTCCTTTTGAAATCACGCTCTGGGTCCTGCTTGCATCATTTGCAAAAATTGGTGGGTAAAAAAAAATGTATTTGCTTCCTTGCGTTTAAAAATAACGTGGGGGAAATGACCTTGTACTAATATAATTTTAAACGCGTTTTAACCAGTCTGTTCAGTCTAAAGAAACATTGAGGCGAAAACATTCTGATGTATTGCTACGATCAGCCTCATATTAAGATTTCCACCTGTCTGTCCTCGCGCGCTGTTTGAGTCTTAATGGTTCTTCCTTTATGTTTTTGGGACATCCTGAGCTCTTAAACGACTGATTTCCTCCCTGGAGTTTGCATTTTCAATCGTAACGCCTGAATGCCCTCAAAAAAAAGAACAAATAGGCTACAAAATGGTTATTGCATGTACTCAAAACTGAGTTTCAGTAATAGCTATGTATTTGTTCTGTTTTTAATTTTTTTTTATTGGGGTATTATTTGGACATCTTAGCTTTCCACCTCTTGTTCTTCT
>NC_057947.1:31479012-31564012 GCF_018555375.3 Anguilla rostrata | reverse complement strand
TTTTTTAAATCCGAAGTGCAATATGTGCATACCGAAGGTCATTAGAACAAATGCAAACACGGGTCAGATAAAGTATAATTGTAAGTAGCAGCTATCCAGGGCTATGAACATGAAGTCTAGTTCAGGGTAGAGCTATGGCTAAGTCTCAAGGTTAAGTCAGTAGAGCTATGTCTATGTCTTAAGCTAGAAAAGAGGCATGATTACAAGACTAGCGTCAACTGTACAAATGCAAAATTTTGAATGAAAATACAAAGAATGCTTAGAACAAACATCCAAAGTATCCAAAATCAATGGTGAATAATGGTAAACGATGCAGCTCTCCTGTCTAGACTGCACTCAGTGAGAAACCCTGTTTATCCAACTTTGAGCACATTGCTCAAATGGTTCCTTACACACATACACAAGCATCGCAAAAGTGTGCAGTCGCTGTGTATAACTCTCCCAGTCTGAGCTAAAGGCTCAGTTCTCATGTCAGGGCTGTGCTCTTACTCCCTCTGGGTTTGTAGTGCATGAGACAAAGGAAGCAAAGAGCGAGAACCAACTTTATTTTGTACACACGGTGAGTGACAAGGACAAACATTTACCCTGTGTGAGGGGAGAGGTGGGGCTGCTACCTGTGATTAAAGCCTGTGGGATCACTGAGGCTCCCGCCCCCGCCCCCCCCCCGAACGCTTTGTGTGAGCGCAAAATGCAAACGAGGGAGTGGACAGGATCCACTGAAAATGGGGGGGGGGGGGGGGACCAGTCGCTCGCTGTCACAAGCCTCGCTGTTTTGGGAGAGGGGCCAGGTGGAGGAGGAACTGCCTCTCTGTTTTAATGTCCGGAAGTGGGTCGGGGGAGGAGGAAGTTGGGAAAACAAGGCAGTTTAAGTTCTGAAAGGCGGAGTGTTTGAATGGCAGGTGTCAGGTTTGGTTTGTGGTATTTACTTTGGAGTTCAGCGGAGACGGAGACCCGCGTGAGCTGGCCTGTGGTCTCGGTCTCAGCAGGACGTGCTCGTGTGTTAATGCGCACAGCCAGTGAGCTCGACCCTTCACTTTAACCAGGGTCACTGTCCCAGAGCCGCCACCCCTGCTTCAGCTGGTCTTACTGTGTTTAAAGTCGACTTCAGCAGCTTGGAAAACAGTCGCGTTAAAAAACAGTAAAAAAAAAAAAAGGAAAAACAGTTTCTCTGCTCCAGTTGCCTTCTTGTCTGACCGGTTTTTCAGCTTCTGGCAGGCCACATCTGGAGCCTCTTCCTCCTCTCTGCACACACACACACCCATACTCACACACACACACACACACACACACACACACACACACCCACCGCTCTAGGGACTGTACCGCACCCTGCTTAGTGAGCGCTGTATCGCAGGGATCTCAGTGCTGTGTGGACTCCAGAGCCAATGAAGGGCTGAAATTAAGTTGCCAAAACCCGGGTTGTGTTTTTGAAGCTCACATGTTGAGAGACTTTTCTCACTAGCGCCACTGTGGTTGTCTCCAGTACAGGTGTTTCAGCCACCCGTTTTAATGTAAAGTCAATGGCGAAAATATGGTGAAAATACAAATATTGTCAAGTTAATGTGCTATTTGGACAAGATGGTAATATTTTTGGGACGAATCAGGAACAGTTTGCATCACAATCAAGTCAGTGTATCTCATGTACTTGGTGGATGACTGGACTTCAAATCCCTACTGGGCATTCTCTGACTCCAATTTGCACAACATGGCGGTGCCCATGAACTACACTTCCCACAAGCCCATGGAGAGTCAATGGGTGACATCACGGTGACTTTGTCAATATTTGTCTACAGTCTGTGGCTGAAATACACTGATTAACTGTATGCCCTGATTGGCTAGAGCTTGCCGACCCACGTTCCTTCCCCTTCCCTGCCCCGCTGCTTCTGATTGGCTGTTTTCCCCCTGGTCAGGTGCTGTACAACATGTTCACGTTTGTGGCGGAGCTGCCGGAGGTGGACTCGGTGGACGTGTTCCTGGGCGTGGCGCGGTTCTTCGTGGTGAGCTTCGGCGGGCTGCTCTTCGGCTTCCTCTTCGGCTTCGTGGCGGCCTTCACCACCCGCTTCACCGCCAACGTGCGCGAGATCGAGCCGCTCTTCGTCTTCATGTACAGCTACCTGGCCTACCTGGTGGCCGAGCTCTTCTCCATTTCCAGCATCATGGCGTGAGTGGAGCCACACCATAGCGCACACACACACACACACACACAACCACACACACACACACACACACACACGCAACCATGCACACACACACACACACACACACCACGCAGTCATGCACACACACACACACACACACACGCAACCATGCACACACACACACACACATATGCAACCATGCACACACACACACACACACATCATGCACCACACACACACACACACACACCAACCATGCACACACACACACACACAAAACCATACACACACATGCAACCATGCGCGCACACACACACACGCAACCATGCACACACACACACACATGCAACCATGCACACACACACACACACACACATGCAACCATGAACACACGTGAGTTGTACACATTGCTACACAGTCACTGCTATCGCGCCGCACACACATCTCCATGAACACACACCCGCAGTCACACGCACACACACGTGCAGTCATGCACATACACACTTACGCACACAGTCACGCGCGCACACACTCACACTCACACTCACACTCACACACTCACACGCACACACACATGCAACCATGCACACACACACACACACACACACACGCACGCACGCACACACACACACACACACACACACACACACTCGCACGCACACACACATGCACCCATGCACACACACACAAACTCACACACACACATGCACTCACACTCACACACACACACACACTCACACGCACACACACACACACACACACACACACACGCACTCACACGCACTCACACGCACACACTCACACGCACACACACATGCACCCATGCGAAACCCACGCTCTTATTCTTTTGCTCTTGAACGTGATTGTGTGAGGTTAGGGTTAGGGTTAGGGTTAGGGTTGTGCGCTGTCGCTGACGCGCTGTGGCTCTGCCGGGACAGGATCGTCACCTGCGCCCTCACCATGAAGTACTACGTGGAGGAGAACGTGTCCCAGCGCTCCTGCACCACCATTCGGCACGTCATCAAGATGGTGGGCACCGTGTCCGAGACCCTCATCTTCTTCTTCCTGGGCGTGGTCACCGTCACCACCGACCATGAGTGGAACTGGGGCTACATCCTCTCCACCCTGCTCTTCGTCTTCGTCTGGAGAGGGCTGGGTACGCGTGCGCGTGTGTGTGTGTGCGCGCGCGCGCGTGTGTGTGTGTGCGTGTGTGTGTGCGTGTGTGTGTGTGTGTGTGTGCGCGCGTGTGTGTGTGCGCGTGTGCGCGTGTAAGAGAGAGACTGTGTGTGCGTGTGTGTGTGTGTGTGTGTGCGCGTGCGAGCGTGTGAGCATGTGTGCGTGTGAAAGACAGAAAAACTGCTTGTGTGTGTGCGTGCGTGCGTGCGTGAGTGAGTGAGAGACTGTGTGTGTGTGTGCGCGCGTGTGTGTGTGCTCGTGTGTGCGTGTGTGTGCGCGTGTGCGCGCTCGTGTGTGTAAGAGAGACTGTGTGCGTGTGCGCTTGCGTGTGTGTGTGTGTGTGTGTGTGTGTGTGCGTGAGTGAGAGACTGTGTGCGCTTGCGTGTGTGCTTGTGTGTGTGCACGCATGTGTGTGTGAGTGAGTGAGAGACTGTGTGTGCTTGTGTGTGTGCGCTTGCTTGTGTGTGTGTGTGCGTGAGTGAGAGACTGTGTGCGCGTGTGTGTGCTTGTGTGTGTGCGCTTGTGTGTGCGTGAGTGAGAGACTGTGTGCGCCTGCGTGTGTGCTTGTGTGTGTGCACGCATGTGTGTGTGAGTGAGTGAGTGAGAGACTGTGTGTGTGCATGTGTGCGTGTGTGTGTCCTGTGTCCTGAGGTTGTGTGCAGAGCGCTGGTTTGCTGAGTCGCTCTCGTTCTCCTCTCTCACCAGGCGTCTTGGTGCTGACCCAGATTATTAACCCCTTCCGCACCATCCCCTTCAACTTCAAAGACCAGTTTGGGCTGGCGTACGGCGGGCTGCGCGGTGCCATCTGCTTCGCCCTCGTCTTCCTCCTGCCTCCTAACATCGAGCGCAGAGAGCTCTTCATCACCGCCACCATCGCCGTCATCCTGTTCACTGTGTTCCTCCAGGTGAGGGGCGGTCCCCGGGCCTCGGGTGTGGGGGGGGGGGGTCTGCGTGGCTGACGTCCGATCCCCGTCCCTCACCTCTCGGGCTTCCTCTCCTCAGGGAATCAGCATCCGGCCGCTCATCGAGTTCATGAACGTGCGCCGGACCAACCGCCAGCTCACCAGCATCAACGTGGAGGTGCACACCAGGGTAGGAGGCTGGCTACTCACCTGCTGTCCGCTGCGTCTCCTCTCTGCTGCGTCTCCTCTACTTCATCTCTATTTCTCCTCTCTGCTTCACCTCTCTGCTTCACCTCTCTGCTTCACCTCTCTGCGTCTCCTCTCTGCGTCTCCTCTCTGCTGCGTCTCCTCTCTGCTGCGTCTCCTCTCTGTGCGTCTCCTCTACTTCATCTCTATTTCGCCTCTCTGCTTCACCTCTCTGCTTCACCTCTCTGCTTCACCTCTCTGCTTCACCTCTCTGCTTCACCTCTCTGCGTCTCCTCTCTGCGTCTCCTCTCTGCGTCTCCTCTCTGCGTCACCTCTGCTTCACCTCTTTGTGTCTCGTGCTGCACGTGTGTGTTTAACGTGTGTGGCATTTAGAGGCATAACACGTGTGTGTTTGCATGTTGATGCTGTTTGCTTCAGATCATGGAGCACACCATTGCTGGAATTGAGGACCTCTGTGGGCAGTGGAGTCACTACTACTGGAAAGACAAGTAAGAGCCTGATTGGTGAATCTGTGGGTCCTTGTGAAACCACAGGGTGTCCACTGCGGTGCCTGTGTAAAAAAAAAAAAAAAAAAAAAAAAGAAAAAGAAGAAAAAAAAGTCCCTCGAGCTGCATTCCGCACTTCTGGCATTGGGGGTGTCCTAGGCCAGCCACAGAGCCCATTAGCCGATGGGGATTCCTGATTTTTGGGCTTTCTCCCCACCTAACCCCACGCCTGGTTATGTGCAGCACGGATGCTCATTTCCATAGAGACTCACAGAGCGAGAGAGACTAATTGCTTCCACAGGAGCCGTGAACAGCGTTTGGGCACTTTTCACAGTGTCTGCCCCTCCCCTCTGTGCTGATGGGGGGGGCTGGCGGGACCGGTTAGACGCCTCTAAATTTAGAGCGGTCCCTGCCAGAACTCGCTCTGTCGTTATGGCCGCCTCGGGGCGAGCCGGGAAAGGAGACACCGGCGTGACATTCCAGCGGGAGGGGAGCTGTTCTCGTGCGCTGGGGGGGGGGGGGGTTCTGCACCAAAAAGAAAATCTCTGAAATGACCCATTTCTGCTCTGTGAGGTTGTTAGTGCTGATGTCACGGCTCAATAGCACTGATCAGACTCAGGAACTGCAGTCCACAGGATGCCAGATTCTGAAATGTTTCTTTTTTTGATGTGGTTCTGGAATTATTGCGTAAACTGAGATGTGGCTAAGACTGATACTTAACTTCTCAAGTGTTTCCCTCACTGCTGGATAGTTTCTTGGGGAGGAGGGTGGGAGACAGTTGACCCCTACCCCCCATCCCTGCTGATTGCACATGAATCCCCTCTTCATCGCACATGAATCCCCACCCAGTCACATATGAATCCCCTACCCATCGCTCATGAATCCCCATCCAATCACATATGACCCCACCCTCGCCTAATCCCTTCATTGCTCAGAATCTCACCATCACATAGAACCACCCTGTCACATGTGAATCCCCACCCAATCACATATGAATCCTCACCCAATCACATATGAATCCTCACCCAGTCACATATGAATCCTCACCCAATCACATATGAATCCCCACCCAGTCACATATGAATCCCCACCCATCGCACATGAATCCTCATCCAATCACATGAATCCCCTCCACGTCGCTCTGAATCCATCCAATCACTGAATCCTCCCGCTCATGAATCCTGGTGCCCCTGCAGGTTCAAGAGTTCACACAGTTCTCGAGGATCCTATCAGGACAACGGCAGAGTCAGCATCGTGGCGCTGACAAAAGTGGAGCTCAGACGCCAGGAGATCCTGGATACCAGCACTGGAGACCTGAGCGCTGCTCTCCACGCCTGGTAGTGTCTCCGATTCCTCTGTCCTCTCTCTTCTGCTCTTTTCCTCACTTCTTCCCTGAGGCTGCTGCATCTCGTCTCCCTGCAGTGAGTATCTCCCAGAATTCCCTCTGTCCCTCTCCCCGCTCTCTTCTGCTCTGTTCATCCTCCACTTCCTCTCACCTGAGCGCTGCTCCCTCCATCGTCTCCCTGCAGTGAGTGTCTCCCAGAATTCCCTCTGTCCCTCTCTCTTCTGCTCTGTTTCCTCCACTTCCTCTCACCTGAGCGCTGCTGCATCCATCGTCTCCCTGCAGTGAGTATCTCCCAGAATTCCCTCTGTCCCTCTCCCCGCTCTCTTCTGCGCTAGCTCCAACCGTCCACTCCTCCACCTGAGCGCTGCTCCATCCATCGTCTCCCTGCAGTGAGTATCTCCCAGAATTCCCTCTGTCCCTCTCCCCGCTCTCTTCTGCTCTGTTCATCCTCCACTTCCTCTCACCTGAGCGCTGCTCCCTCCATCGGCTCCCTGCAGTGAGTGTCTCCCAGAATTCCCTCTGTCCCACTTCCCGCTCTCTTCTGCTCCGTTCATCCTCCACCTCCTCTCACCTGCGTGCTGCTCCGTCCACAGTCTCTCTGCTCTGAGTGTTTCCCAGAATTCCCTCTGTCCCTCTTCCCGCTCTCTTCTGCTCCATTTCCATCCGTCCTGCACCTCCTCTCACCTGAGAGCTGCTCCGTCTATCGTCTCCCTGCACTGAGTGTTTCCCAGAATTCCCTCTGTCCCTCTTCCCGCTCTCTTCCCCTCTGTTTCCTCCACTTCCTCTCACCGGAGTCATTGCTGAAGAGGCGCATCCGATTTTACCGCGAGGGCTTCAGGTCTGCTTGGCCCCGCTTGCAGAGGGCCGCGCTGCGATCGGCGTCACGCTAGAATGCCTGAGAAACAGGGCAGAATTCCGACGGCAGACGCACCTCACACACTGACCTACTTCCTGCCTGAGTTCTGGAGGTGAACTCACACCTTTGAAGCGCAGTCAAATTCTTTTTTTTGAATGTGAGCTGGGCTGGCAGGAAGCCACGTGGCGAGGCCGCGGTACGACTTCCTGTTTGCCGAGACGGCAGCTTGGAACGGCGGTGGCCGCGCAGACACAGTGGGGGACGCTGTTCTCGTGTGCGAGACGCACGCGTGAGTGTAGCTCCTGAGGGGACGGGGGGGGGATACGCCCCGCATTAACCCCTTCCCCCCCTGTTTCTGTACTCGCAGTGAGGAGAAGAAGCCCTCCGGCAAATCGAAGAAGAAGTTCCTGGCCAGCGACCTGAGGAACATGCACGACATCCTGTCCAAGAACATGTACAAGATCCGCCAGCGGGTGAGTCACCCCCCTGCCTTACCTCACCGGCGGGTTACCTAGTTACCTGGTTACCTTACGACATCCTGTCCAAGAACATGTACAAGATCCGCCAGAGGGTGAGTCACCCCCCTGCCTTACCTTACCGGCGGGTTACCTAGTTACCTGGTTACCTGGTTACCTAGTTACCTGGTTACCTGCGCTGACTCCACTACTGATGAGGTGGGGGAAACTCATCTGGCCGATCACCAGCGTTTGTCCTGTGTCTGGTCAGCCATTTTTCACCGGGGGCGGTGGGGCTGCCGTTGAGCCGATTTCAAACTGATTATGGGATGGCCGCTCGGTCGTAAAACCCTTTGACGGGCTGCAGGGTGCTGCCAGAGTTTCCTCTGCAGTGGCACTTAGCCACAGCGTGCGGGACATGGGTTGCAGGACCGGTTTTTGGCGGGCCGCCCCTGCCAGTTTTTTGGCCTTCAGCTGTAAATAGTGGTACAGTACATGGGTGCCCTGAATGGAAGCTTTGTGTTGAGTATTACTGGATGTCCAGAGTACAGACTTGCAGAAGGACTTCAAAAGCAAATTGGCTTTGTGCGTTTTGCCGAACTGGAGAATTGACCCAGCGTGAGGAGAAACTCCGGTCCCAAGAGGGGCGTGTCTCTGTTGTAGTGGACGCTCACAATCGATAGTTGTTTATTGGCTGAGGAGGAGCCAAATTTTGGATTTGAGCTCGACCCCCCCCCCCCGTACATCTCATTGTTTGTACCGAAACAGGCACCCCCGCCCAGGCATTGGCTGAAACGGCCTGCATCACTGGTCTCTGCTTCTGTCCTTCGACTGTTTTGCATGATCCTGTGGGTTTGGCAGCCAGTAAATTTCCACTGATGACATCAGCCCTCTTCTGTTATGACTAAATACATTGTATGTGCACTGTGTGTGCTGCTGGCACCCTTTAAAAAAAATGGGCTCTTCCCTCTTCAATAATGCTTTATTGGCATGACTGTGTACGAACAATATTGCCGAAGCAATTCACAATGAAAGGATTAACAATGACACAAGACATGTAATTAATACAACCCACAAGTAGAATCACAGACACTATTAAGGACAATAATAAGAACAAAAACTAACCACACACTCTGTCTCTCAATTCAATTCAATTTCAAAGTACTTTATTGGCATGACAAATATAGGCACTTGTATTGCCAGAGCAGTTGGTTACAAGATACTACTATATACAATGAATTAGTTATTTTTACAAAAAGAATTAAAGGAAATAAAAGCAGAGTCTCTGTCTCTCGTATGCCTCTGTGGCGAGCGTGCTGATTGGCTGTTTCTGAGGGGCTAGTCAAGTGGTCTGTGGAAGTTTTGAAGGAACAAAGAGTGGAGAACGAGCCCACCCTTTTTATCTCACAGCTGAGGGAGACAGACTGAAACCTGCCACCTAATCTAATCTCGGGTTTTGATAATGATAATGAAAGCAGAAATGCGTCGTGCTTTGTCAGCCAATGAAAAGAATTCTGTTACTGTCCATAATGTCATGTATTTGTTCAGCCGATTCAACAGGAAAGCTGCTGTGTCCATGCACACCTTTCTGTGTCCTTACACATCATGCTTTGAGACAGCTGGGTTTTCACTGGAGCCATGGTGCACAGCAGCTTGGGGAAGGGTGCAGTGGCACAGACTGCCTCGACTGACTTTTAATAAAAAAAGGTTCGGTTTTAATCTAAGCCCAGGTGAGGCATTGTGGGCTAGCGGGTTCTGCCATGTGATACCCCTCAGGTGTCGGAGGGTAGGGAGTGTGAGGGTGTGAGGGTGTGTGCGTGTGTGTGTGCGTTTGTGTGTGTGTGTGTGTGTGTGTGTGCGTGTGTGTGTGTGTGTGTGCGCGTGCGCGCGTATGCTTGTGTGTGTGTGTGTGCGCGCGTGTGTGTGTGTGTGTGTGTGTGTGTGTGTGTGCGCGCCTATGTGTGTGTGTGCGTGTATGCTTGTGTTGTGTGTGTGTGTGTGCGTGTGCGTTGTGTGTGTGTGTGGGTTGTGTGTGTGTGTGTGTGCGGCGTATGTGTGTGTGTGTGTGTGTGTGTGTGCACGCGTATGTATGTGTGTGTGTGTGTGCTCGCGTATGTATGTGTGTGTGTATGTGTGTGTGTTGGTGTGTGTGTGTGTGGCGCGTATGTATGTGTGTGTGTGTGTGTGTGGCGTATGTATGTGTGTGTGCTTGTGTGTGTGTGTGTGTGTAGGAGCACGCGTATGTATGTGTGTGTGTGTGTGTGTGTGTGTGTGAGAAACTGTAGAACCCGTTGGACTGCATTCAGACGAAGCTCGCTGCAAATCACCCGCAAATCTGCAGGAGGGTGGAGCGCTTTTGTCGCGTTACCGAGAGGAAGACGTGCAGACTTATTACATGAGCGATATTTAAATATGTTTAATAGACAGTTTTATGTCTTCCGTTATCTGTATATAAAATCAGGCTGTGGAGATAGCATTCCAGCAGTTATCCATGTGTACAGAACAAGCAGTTATGCTTCTGTACAGAACTGGATTGAATGGCGTTATGCAACATACACTGAACCTATTACAGACTCATTATTCATTCAAAACAATTATGCAACACTTAATATACACATCTCATTGAAATAGATTCAAAGGCAAAGGTTATTGAAGGCGTATGGGGTGTGTTATTGGAAAGACATATTTTGAACTCCAGAAGAGGAAGAGGTTTTTTCAGAATCCAGACGCTTAAAAAGTGAATGCTGTTTTGTGAAATCCTGCTTCCTGTTCACGCACTGGTTTATCCGAATTGGGTTTTCTCCTGGTCCCGTGCGTGTGCGTGTGCGTGTGCGTGTGCGTGTGCGTGTGCGTGTGCGTGTGCGTGTGCGCATACGAGACGGACAGAGAAATGGACTGACTGTGGAAGATATTAAATATTGATAACAGATGCTGTTCCTCCCAGTGAACTAGGGGACATAAATGTAAATTAGCAAAAGGTAAATTCCCTACAGACATTAGGAAGAATTTTTTTCACACGGAGAGTAGTGAATGTGTGGAATTAGCCTGCCAGGTCACATAGTTGAGGCAGAAACTCTGAAGACTTTCAAGAGTAGACTTGATACGGTGTTAGATGCTATCTAGTATGTATGTAATCAGAGCACTGATTTAGTCAGGAAAATGGCTAGCGTTGGGCTAAATGGCCTGGCTCGTCATAACGTGTTGTGTTGTGTTGTGTTGTGTTGTGTTGTGTTGTGTTGTGTTGTGTTGTGTTGTGTTGTGTTGTGTTGTGTTGTGTTGTGTTGTGTTGTGAAAAAACTGAGAGGACACCTCATAGACATCACAGCCATAAATAAAATGGCGTTAATGAGAATCTCCATTTTTCTAAAATTTCGTGTTCCACGAGTTCCGTAGCTTCGTACCGTGGGTCCCCCCCCCCCCCCTCATTGTGTGGAAGATACTCTCGTCTAAAAAGGAGTAGGTGGGGGGGGGGGGGGCGGCCTCCTCCAGGGGGCCTCGTAAATCCTGTGCGGAGATCACAGCCCCTTCCTCGCTCTCAGAGAGGCTGCCCAACGCTGAGTCAACACCGTAAACGCAGAGGGGCTTTCTGAGAGGAAAGCTGGTGGTTGTGTGAGGGCGTAATGTAATGTCAGCTGCAGCTGTTAATGCGTTTTATTATGGTCTTCTGTGCAGCGGGCTGTGGTTTTGGGCAGCGGAGCCTATTTGAGTGAGGGTTTCATACTGAGGAATGTACACAAAGCAGTGTTAATTTTTTACTCCGTCTGTCTCTCTCTGTGTCTCTGTCTCTCTGTGTCTCTCTATCTCTGTCTCTCTGTCTCTCTATCTCTCTGTCTCTGTCTCTCCGTGTCTCTGTGTCTCTCTGTGTCTCTCTATCTGTATCTCTCTATCGCTGTCTCTCTCTCTCTCTCTCTATCTGTCTCTGTCTCTCTCTGTCTCTCTCTGTCTCTCTCTGTCTCTCTGTGTCTCCGTGTTTCTGCCTCAGACCATGGAGTACACGAACAAGAGCGCTCTGCCCAACCAGTCCAAGGCCCGGGAGATCCTGATTCGACGGCACGCCAGCATCCGCCGCAGCCTGCGTTCCGGAAGCTTCCAAGCACCGGTACAGGAGAGGCTCCCAGCCCGTCACAAGGGTCACATTTAGGAATGCTGAGGGAGGGAGGGAGAGAAGGAGGGGGAGTCAGGAATAGATCGTTTCCCTAGCCTAGATATTACTGTGGGTTTTATTGTGTGTGTCTGTATTTGTGTGTGGTGTGCATGACTGCACGTGCGTGTGTGTGTGTTCATGTGTGCGTGTGCTTATGAGTGTGTGTGTGTGTTCATGTGTGCGTGTGCTTATGAGTGTGTGTGTGCGCGCAGTCGGTTTGTAATTGACCTTGATATGCACTTTTGTACGTCGCTTTGGATAAAAGCGTCTGCTAAATAAATGTAATGTAATGTAATTAAATGTAATGTGTTCATTTCTGTCTCTCAGGATATTGCCAAGTCCCATAAGTATTTCTCCCTCCCTGCTGGCAAGAACCTGGACTCACACTTCCCCCCAAAGAGACTGCGTCCTGCAGGTGAGTTTCACACAGCATGTGCAGCAGCTTATTCACTCACACTCTGCTAGCGACAGGCCTGGAGCTAACCCTGCTAGTGACAAGCCTAGTGCTAGCTATGCTAAGCCACTCTGCTTGCTAGTGACAAGCCTAGTGCTAACTATGCTAAGCCACTCTGCTTGCTAGTGACAAGCCTAGTGCTAACTATGCTAAGCCACTCTGCTTGCTAGTGACAAGCCTAGTGCTAACTATGCTAAGCCACTCTGCTTGCTAGTGACAAGCCTAGTGCTAACTATGCTAAGCCACTCTGCTTGCTAGTGACAAGCCTAGTGCTAACTATGCTAAGCCACTCTGCTTGCTAGTGACAAGCCTAGTGCTAACTATGCTAAGCCACTCTGCTTGCTAGTGACAAGCCAGGTGCTAGGCCTGGAGCTAACTATGCTGTGCCACTGTGCCACAGCTATTTCAATTGTCAGTGCACTAAGGAGGTAACCCTGGTGTACGCCTACAGTGTCTCTTGCCCATAATCTCCTAACTGGATCTGAAATTATACAGATATCTGTGTTTCTGTGGAAGTCTGTAATCTGTGGTGTGATGAGGCTTTGGAGTGGAGTGAAGTTTGATTTGAGGAGGACTTTGGGTAGGGGAAACCGATTGAATGTGGGTGAAATCTGGATTATGATGATGACGATGATGATGGTGATGGTTGTTATGTTCGCGTTCCTCTCAGGCGAGGATGACGTCATGTCGGAGACGGACTACCCGGCCGCCCGGCCGCGGTACGGGCAGCCCCAGCGGGCGTCGTCCCGCGCCATGCTGCCCCTGCGCCGGCTGGACACGCTGCGCGAGACGCCCATAGATGGCGCCGACGAGCAGCCCTCGCGGGTGGACTTCGTGGACGAGCGGCGGCGGGCGCGGCCGGGGCGGGGCGGCCCGTCCCGACGGGGCTCCAGCTCCAGCGACTCCCGGGTGCCGAACCGCCACAGGGCGTTCGACGAGCCCGACGAGGAGCGGGACCCCCAGGACCCCGCGGAGGACGGGACCAGGAACCCCCTCCTGCACCGTCCGCCCTGGAACCCCCCCCAGCCCTGAGAGGGGGCGGGGCGCGGACTGAGAGGGGGGGCGCGGCGTCTGACATCGGGGTGCAGGGTGTGAGGGGTGCGGGGTGCGGAGCGGTGGGGGTGGGGGGCGAGCCGGCTCCAGAACCCACTGCTACACTCCGCCCCCCTCATCACAGGGAAGCGTCAATCATTCTGAGGAGGAGGGGAACAGACACCGGTGACACCCCCAGGTAGCCCGGACACACCTGAGCAGAGGCCTCGTTGCTCCACTCCACCCCCTCACACCAGCTACCTCTGCTTTTAGGGTCCTCCACTATTGGGGGGGGGGTTAAAATATTGGGAATTATAATTTTTTATTATCATCTTTGGTTACCATTTAAAATTTGTTAACCGCCTTTTCACCTGGCCTTGGTACTGCAGAGTTCAAAACAGGTGGCTGTGACTTCGGGACAAAGTGTACCTTGAGGGCAAGTCCTGAGAGATGGGCGTGGCCTCAGGGATGACACACTGGAAAATCAGCCACAGCCTATCAGTGCTTCTGTGCCTGTTTTGGTGTCGGGGGGGGGCACGGCTATTCCAATGCAAGCGTTGTGGCATTTCCCATGATGCTCGGCGAGCTGTCATGTATCGGAGCGTATCTTGGCAGTGGCACGAGCGCGGCGGTGCTGGTCCTCAAACCACCGAAACCCAGAGACCTGCAGGTTTGACTTTCCTCCAAATGAAACTTAAACCGGGTCCTGGTCAGCCTATCACGACTGTGCTGATAAAGATGCCGGGGTTTTTTTTTTCTTTTTTGTTTTGTTTGTTTTTTTTTTTTTTTAACGCCCTTTTCAAACAGAGCCTTGATAACGGAGGTGTGATTTATTCCTGTGTGTGTGTGTGACCGAAACGACGGTCTGTGGGCTGTGCAGTGCTCCCACGTGCGCCCAAAAGCCTGAGCTGCAGAACGACGTGAAACATCCTCGGGGGACCAACCGACTAACAGTGCTCTTACCTCAGGAATGTCTGTAGGATGGGGGATCATGGGACGTTTTCTCCCACAGCACAGGAGGCTCCTCAGAACTCTGCATGTGGTGATGTCACTGAGACACCACAGAGGTCATATCTGCATACAGGAACGTGAGAGTCCGCAGTCTGCTACAGCGCCCCCTCTGTCTGATTCAGGCTCTGCTAACCTTGTCCTTTGCCAAGATAACCGTGTCCTGTGACTGTTGTGTGTTGAAGGAGACCGTGTGTCCTTTTCTCCGTTGGATGAATGGCTTGTGACTGTGAAGATGTCAGATCAGAGGAATTCCTCTGCTCCATTAAAACCATCTGCCATTCTTTTTGTTTTATCATATTGTGTAATTAAAATGTATATAGAATATCTGTTTTAAAAAATAAATGGTTCTTGAGCAATATTATATCTTTTATTTTTATTTTTTTGTGAGGCAGGCTTTCACCTCAGCCTTTAGTCCTGAAGGCCAGGCTCAGAATCCCAGTCTTAGAGCTCGACAGGTTTTGGGTCTCTCCAAAGTTTTCCGCATTCAAACTAGTGGTTTGTATGACTGGACAGACTTACTTGCTTCCAGGTTCAGAGTGTGGGTTGTTTTGGAATAGCATTAAGAACCTGACCTAGTGTAACCGGTCTGACTGGGGTCCAAGAGCTTTTTCCATGGTTAGTCGCTGCTGCTTGGTGTTGCCTTTTACTCACATGACCTTTTGTGTAAATAGTTAATTACGTTATAATGTTCTCCACGTCTCGCCCTGCTTAAATTCTTATCTGGTGCCCTATTTATGAAGCTCTAAATTTAACAAAAGAATATCTGGTGCCCTATTTATGAAGCTCTAAATTTAGCAAAACAAAGCCAGATTAAACCTTGGAAAAATACAGTGAGTGATCTACCTGGGAACTGAACCTTCAAGTTTGGAAGCTGAAGTCCTGGTCCTGAATGTGCTGTGCTGCACTGCCACCCGGTGGTGCGGTGGTGGCATTTCACCAGATGACTATGACATTGCAAC
The DNA here is from genome assembly GCF_018555375.3 of Anguilla rostrata. Lineage (NCBI taxonomy): Eukaryota > Metazoa > Chordata > Actinopteri > Anguilliformes > Anguillidae > Anguilla > Anguilla rostrata. Next base: position 31,548,848 of record NC_057947.1, on the reverse strand, counting down.
TGTGGCTGAACTGCCCACAAAAGCCTCACTTCGATGTTGTTGTGCAGATTGCACATGGGGTTTTTATGGGTTTTTCAGAAAAAAACAGTCAGCTGACTGTGGTGCCGTTGGTTCATGAATGTTGTTCCCCCCCTCTGCCACTGAAAACCTTTTTGTTTTTCCCTGTAAAAGTCACTGACTGATTTTTCCTCATTTTTATCCTGGCTTCTCTGCTTCCCTTAAGGGTGAAACAGAGTGGCAGCTTGATCTAGGCAGTGTGTTGGTGGCACAGTACAGCTTAAGTAGTGTAGCGGACGATTTTAGCCAATAGCGACTTAGCCATAGTGCTTTTCAGATGATTTTTTTTTTTTTTTTTCCCACCTGTCTGCTGCCCCACTCATAGAGATATCTCTGCTGAAACACACCGATTGGATGAGGCTCATCTGTGTCCTTCTAGAAACATAATCGCCAGGATGTTTTGGAACATCCTTGGTCTTCATGGTTCAATTTTTGCTTGATAGTCATTACCAGACAGAGGGATTTTATAAAGACAAATTAATTTCACTTAAATAATTTTATGAAATCAGGTGGTGCACTATTGTTTTACACTGATGATATTTAACTAATTGTCTGAATTTTGCGCATTTCTGTGCAGATGACATCATGTACGTTTGCCGCACCAAGCCTCTAAACACTCTTACTCCCACGGAAATAACCTCAGTAACAGAACAGAAAAAAGCGGCAGCGGACTGGGCTGAGTTTCCCATCCCATGCGAGGACACGTCTGATTCACGGCTGTGTGTTTATTGTGCCCTCCCCCCTCTCTCTCTCCGTCTGTGTAAAATATCCCACGCAGGCGATAATGAACCTTTGTCTGAAGCGTCCCCCCCCCCCCCCCCGAACCGAACGCTTTGAAAACACAGTTTTGGCTTTTCTTTGAGGCTTTATAAACGTCGGGACGTTTTAAGTCTTGTTTCGTGTGTCCGGGTGAAAGACCCCGGCCCTTTTGAGTGACACTTGAGCGCAAGGTGGCGCTATGTTGATTAGCAGGCCTGCGAAGCTTCATATGAAGCTCTGTGTGTAAAATCCAGCCACTGGTTTACCCAGCCACAAATGCCATTATTTACATAACAGGGCAGCGGCAGAGGCACAGTTCCATTTTGGTGTACAGGGTAACAGTATATTAGGATATAATACTTCAGCAGTGTTTCTTTATGCCAACCCCCCAACCCCCCCCCCCCCCCCACAGCCGGGATGCCGGGGGGAGGGACCAAGAGGTGTGTGTGTGGGTCTGTATGAGTGTGTGTGTGTGTTCTCTGTGTGTATGTGTGTGTGCATGTATGTAGGTGTATGTGTATGAGTGCGTGTGTGTGGGTGTATGTGTGTGTGTGTGTGTGTGTGTGTGTGTACATATGTGGGTGGGGTGGGTGTCCAGTTTCTGCCTGTTATTTTGGTGTTGCTACCCTGGCTCCGCCCCCCTCAGACAGGATAGTGGGAGGGAAGCAGCAGGGATTTTCAAGTCAGCACCCAAAAATAGGGGATTGGGGGGGGGGGTGGTGTTGGGGGGTGGGAGGCTCCTTTGGACGAGCCCTGCAGGGGTGGTGTGCGCCCCCGCCTCTCCCCTGGCAGTCGGTCGGAGAGGCGCTGCAGTCGGGACGGCGAGATGAAGCTCAGCGTGGCGCTCTTCTTCGCCGGGTTCTTCGCGGCGCTCGGCGCCGTCTTCTTCCTCCTCTCCTTCGGGACCGACTACTGGCTGCTGGCCTCCGAAACCTGCGGCCCGGACCCCAGCGGGACCACCGGGCCCGGCGGCGTCATCCTGGAGGTGGGGGGGCTGTGGGGGGCAGGGGTGGATGGGGGAGGGGGGGGGACGGGGTGTTCGCCAGGGTGGTGTAACTGTTAGCTGGGCGTGCTGCTCAGGAGCTGCAGGTTTGATTCCCTGGTGTGGCACTGCCGTTGTGCTTCGGGAGCGGGGGTGCTTTACGCTGAATTGCTTCAGTAAATTTACAGATGCGTCGATGGCTGGTGTGTAGATCATGTCGGCAGTAAGCCCCTTTGGTGGTCTGGTAAAGTCCTAAATGTGACTGTGAAGATATATGCGGTTGTTTTAGGATTGTTCTGCACTGAGGTTGCTCTAGATTCCATCAAAATGCTTCTCAACAGAAGTGGTCTTAGAACAACCAGGAAAAGCTTGTGTCGGTCACATAAAATGACTAACATCTTTGACTGGAGTAGTTGTACAGATCTGGAACTCTCGGTACCACTGTTACCAAGGTTTGGATTCAGAAGGAAAATTACTTCCGACTTTGTTTGGGATTATGTTGTATTTAATTTATGCTATGAAGGACACAAAAGGCCTGAATTTACATTACATTACATTACATTACAGGCATTTGGCAGACGCTCTTATCCAGAGCGACGTACAACAAAGTGTATAACCATAACCAGGAACAAGTATGACGAAACCTAGAGGAGTACGGTCCAAGTACAGGGAACAACCGCATAGTTCAACTTGGACCCTGATGGTTAAACTGATTAACACTAACAACGAGAACGGCAACAACGCAATCTATAGAAAAAATTTAATTTAATCAAAAGTTGTAAATCAATACTTGTGCTTTTAGTTTTGATGGTCACTGGATTCACCAAACTTGTCTTTGAAGGAAAAAGGGAAACATGCATTTAGTTGTAAGTCATAGTAAAGGGCGAATGTTGAATTTGATCCAAATCTACGCGTTTGCCGCCTCAGTCCGACGTTCGCCTTTGATCATCGCCGACCTCCGACGATCTAAGGCTCTGGATTAAATTCCGGAGAAATGAATCTGTAAACAGTCTGAATTGCCGCCGGGGTTGAATATCAGACACTACGGAAAGCCGTCCTTTTAATAGCGGCCAATTGAAGCGCGGTTCGGTCGTGAAGCTCGAGCTGAGGCTGGGTGCGGGAAGTCATGTGACTGAAGAGCGGAAGGCATGTGCCCCGCTCGTGGGTGAGTAGCGGGGCGGGGGACCGGTGCAGCTGTCGCACTCGGCTCAGGCCAGGCTGACTTGACTCACGCCAAATGAATGCTGGTCACCTGACCAGCGAAGATCTGTCTGTCACTAAAAGCGCAGTGGCACAATTCCCCGTTGCACTGTATCTGAATGCTTTATATTCAGTTACAGTGAGCGCCATAGTGTTTGGGACTAAGACATTTTTTTCTTGATTTGGCTCTGTACTCCAACAATTCACAGGTGGTTAAAGTGCACATTCTCAGACTTTAAGTTTATATTTTATTTTTTATAAATACACTTGTTTCCTAAAGTAGAAATTACAACACTTTTTATGCATAGTTCTCCCCATTTGAGAGCACTATAATGTTTGGGACTTCACAGATATTTCTGATTAGTCAGGTGTGTTCTATTGCTTCCTTAGAACTTAAGGCAACTAGCCCCTGAAACAAGCAGGAGCTGAAGATGGCTGCAGTACAGGCCTGGCAGAGCATCACCTGAGAAGTTAGTCAGTACCTGGTGATGTCTGTGTGTCACAGGCATCAAGCAGACACTGCATGCAAAGGATATGCAACAAAGTACTAAACCATGACTACTTTTATTTGCATAGCATTAGTATCCCAAACATTATGGTGCCCTGAAATAGGGTGGGCTATGTAAAAGAAGTGCTGTAATCTGTCATTTCTACATGGTGAAACCAAAGTGTAGAAATACCCTTAAATAAAAGCGGAGTGTGCATTTTAACCATATGTGAACGATTTGATTACAAACCTATAATTGCAGTGTACAGATCCAAATCAAGAAAAAATATTTTTTTCTTAAAAGCGTTATTAACATAATTCACAAGCTGCATACAATTTTTAAAATATTCATTCCACGCTGTGGCCTGGGTTCGGTTAAAATTACTCCATAACCGAAAAAAAATAACTCCGATTGTCAAATTCTGCCTCTGAAGACAAACTCCAAGCTCTACATTTTTATTATAAATCAAAATTAAGGACGGGTCTCATTTCAAATTAAAATAAAATTACATATTTACAGCAACGTTTTACATAAATGCAGAGGTATCAGCTGGTGGTGTGTGGATTTCGGTTCTTTCAAAATGGGTTATGATTACATGAAATCAGGGATTAGACTGGAAATTGCATCCCTGGCTGTCCCCAGGTGTCTGTCCCTCAGGTACCTGAATTGAGTGGGCATTAATTAGCTAATGTAGGTTGAATAGTGATATATAAACTACTATTTATGTATCATAATGATAATAATAATAGTAGTTTATACATCATCTTTCTTCTTACATTAATTAGCTAATGAAAGATGAAAGATGATAAATAGTAGTTTATATATGTATTGTAATAATAATAATGGCAGTTTATATATCCCCTTTCAGTTTACATTAATGAGCTAATGTAAGATGAAAGGTGATGTATAAACTACTACCATAATAATAATAATAATATGTAAAAGTTTCAAGAATAAAAATAGTATCATGTTAGTATCAAGCATCATGACTACCCCGACACTACTGTATGTTGTAGTGGCTTGACTTAGTATTGTAAGACTGGATTGATCTCTTCAGCCGAGATGAGGTTCAGTATTTGTATTAAGCTGTGGAAACTGGAGCGGTGATTTTCCATTGAATTGTTTTGCATTTCCTGTCCTGGGCTGGGCACAACATTCCTGTCCTCCTCCTCCTTGAATCCATTCGACACGTACACAGCCGGCTTTTCACTCAGTGAAGTGGGCTTGTAAACCCTGGTGATGTGAAAGCAGTGTGTCACGTACAGTTTGAAAACCCAACCATGAGATGCAATGAATGGCTGTTCTGACCACTGCTTCTCACTACTGCTCCGACCGCTGATCCCCACTGCTCCTCTGACCGCTGCTCCACATTGCTGCTCTGACCGCTGCTCCCCTCTGCTGCTCTGACCTCTTCTTCCCTGCTGCTCTGACCATTTCTTCCCTGCTGCTCCACACTGCTGCTCTGTTCACTGCTCCCCACTGCTGCTCCACTCTGCTGCTCTGACCACTTCTTCCCTGCTGCTGCACACTGCTACTCTGACCACTGCTCCCCACTGCTACTCTGACCACTGTTCCACACTGCTGCTCTGGTCACTGCGCCATGCTGCTGCTCTGACCACTGCTCCATGTTTCTCGCTGCTCTGCGCTGCAGTATTGCTGCTCTTTGCTGATCTGTGCGTTGCACCCTATGACTCCCTGTTGCTTCCCTACAGCGTGGGGATGTCGTGGTGACAGACAGTGGCCAGGACCCGACCACCTTCTACCACGAGGGCTTCTTCTGGCGCTGCTCCTTTGGGGGAAAGCTGGAGGACGACACCATGTGGAAGTTCTGGTTCAGTAAGGCTAATGCGGCAAGCGTACACGCATGCGCATATACACACATGCACAAACGCGCACACACATACTTACACACATACACATACACACACACACTCATACACACACACACAAACGCACGCACGAGCATGCGCGCACACACATAAACGCATGCACATACATGCATGCACACATACACACACACACACACACACAGTATCACAACAGGTTTACTACCTGCTCTCGTCCTCCCGGAGGTCAGGAGAGTCGAGCGCGTGTCTCTCGCGCGTCTCTGACCCCCCCACCCCCGCTGGTCCTCCCTCTCCTCTCTGGAAAGAGCGTTATTACTGGGGACCATGAAGAATGTTCCAGACTCCTCCTCCTGGACATTTCGCAAGTGTCCTTCCCGCGGGAGGAATTTTTCCCGCTCAGGCAGAATGTTCCGCATCGGGTCGGAAGCCAGATGGCTTTCCCAGTAGTGAGCGCGCTCCCTGTCCTCGAGCGCCCCGTAGGACGGCGGGAAGCGGCGGACTGAAAAGAGGGGCACATGCCACAGGCTCTGACTGCATTGCTGTGGTAAGAATGGCAGGAATTTGTTTGCAGGGAATGTGGCAGGAATTTTTGGGAAAGTGCAGGGAATTGTGCCAGGAATTTTTGGGAAAGCATTGGGAATTTCAAAACCTCCGTGTGAAACGGCAGTGTGGAGCCTGATGAGGAAAGTTAACGTGACCGTTTCAAAGTTGGGTTCCTTCTCCAGCGAACGCAGTGCTGTATGACTTAATTGATGAACAAATTAGCGTAAACTGCTAGCATGGGCTGGCCTCTAACACAAGAGAATGAAAGGAATAAAAAATAAGAAATGGATGAAAGAAAAACACCTGCAGATTAATTAACTGTTGATCATTAGTCAAATTTACCAATTAATAGATATTTGTAGGAATCCCAGATGGCAAATTGACTGCTGTGTCATGAGGTTGCCTGCAGTTGGTCAAATCAGTGGAATTGTTAGCTGTCTTTGTTAATTGGGCTGTTGCCCGAGTGTCAGGCCTCTGTCAGTATAATTGCAGCTCCTGATTGGTTGTGCTGAACAAGCCTGTGACAGAATGACGTTTGGAAAGCGTTTGGTTGTGACAACTTATTTTTTTTACATCAAGCGCAAAATCTCAACCTAACTTTTTGTTTTTCCCGCATTAACTCCTCAGCCAATCAGCCCACCTCCAAGGTGTGCATGCACGCCTACCTGTTTCCCTTCCCCGTGTCCGAGCAGACCCACAACGCCACCACCTACGACTCGGCCATAAGTGAGTAAAAGCCGCCCGCCTTCTCTCTCTCTCTCTCTCTCTCTCTCTCCTTGCTCTTCTCGAGCTTCGCGAACGCTGCCATGACAACGGGAATTCCGTCTGCCCTGCTCCAGTCTACAGGGGGTTCTGGAGCATCTTCATGCTGGTGGGTTTGGTTGCCGTGGTGCTGGGCGGCTTCATCATCATCTGCGCCGCGCCCTTCGCCAGTCACCGCCTCTATAAGGCCGGGGGGAGCCTCTTCGTCGCTGCTGGTGAGTCATGCACCACCACCGCCACCATCCTCATCCTCATCATCATTAGATTCGCATTTACATCTCACATGCACATCTTAAATGATCCATTTATGCAGCTGGTTTTTTTGCTGAAATAATTCAAGTTAAGAACTGTACTGCTGGGTTGGAGTGAAATGCCCCAACTGGGAAATGAACCAGCAACCTCTGAGCCTTACAAGCTGAGTTCCCTGACCATTCCTGTACTTATAAAATATATATTTCCAGTGTTCCCAGTTGGAGTTGTATGTTGAAACATGGCTGTGTTCACAGAGAGTGTTGGGCTGTGGTACAGCACAGATATAACCCATCTCACTTCTCCAGGCTCGGCCTGTTTGGAATTAATCCAGCGGATTCCAGCGGCCCCTCCTCCTTGCTCACCATCAGGAATCTAATCTGCCACTTAGGGGCCTGCCTTACGATGATCCTCCCCTCTCCCCATTTGGTGTGTGTGTGTATGTGTGTGTGTAGTATATTCCGGATTTGAAGTTAAGGTAGTTCTCTCTCTCCCCCTCTTCCCCCCTCCCCCCCTCCCTCCCTCTCTCTCTCAGGTCTGTTCCTGCTGGCGGTGGTGGTGATGTTTGTGATCTGGGTTCAGGTTCTGGACGTGGTGAACGAGTACGTGACCCACCGAGCCAGCGGCTGCGTGGACTTCCAGCTCAACATCCGCTACGGCCTGTCCTTCATGTTCGCGCCCGTGGGCGTGTTCTTCAGCCTGCTGGCGGGGCTGCTCTTCCTCCTGATTGGCCGATCGCTGCAGCTGCAGTACAGCTAAGCCCCCGTGCGGCGAATGGCGATTGGTTGGAAGGCTGGCCGTTGGGCGGTTTCTTCCGGGATGCCTTAAAAAGTCACTCATGTTTGAACTGGAGGAACTGGGGGGGGGCAGGTTTGGGATCACTCGGGGGGGCACCTGTTCATGAGGGCACTTTTTCGAACTACGACTCCAACCAAGGCCACGGGTGTGTTTGAGAGTCCGGGTGTGGTCGAGGGCCCCATTTTGGTTGCCGTGAGAATCGCTGCCCCTGGCAACCAAAAGCGGTTTCTGTGCTGTAAACAGTATTTTCCACATGCATCCATTTCATATATTCATTACATCTGTTTGAGATTTTTTTTTTTTTTTTTTACAAGAGTTTGATTAACCACAGAAGACTTAATCCGTATCTCAGTTTATCCTTCTCAACATTCATACGCACGTGTGTCTATTTTAATATTTTACAAAATCCTGTTTGATGTTGATTTGTTCCTGGTTCCTTTATCACAGTAGTACTGTTTCTCTTACCACACTGAAAGAGCTAGTTTGTGTTAGTAATTGTGAATTTCTGCCATCGATGAATAACTGCCGGTATCTGTGATTGGCCTTGGGCCCTCGGCCTTGTGTCTATGGCTTTCTGTGACCAGATATCGTCTGAGGGACGCCGTCGCCATGAACTCAAAGTTAACGTGTGGAAAAGCACAATTCCAAAGGCACGTATGTTTAATATACTGCATATATACCCTGTCACTTTTCATTTCCACATTTGAAGCATACGGTGTGGTTGTGCTGAAGATATACTGTGAAATGAAATGCATTTTCAATATATTCTTTGGTAGTTGCATAAAATTACATGTTTGTAAAAATATATCTTATATAAGTTGGAATATATTTTTAATTTCAGAATTTACAGTACACTGAAATATATGAAAAGAAATTCATAAGACTTGGGCATTTTATTTAATTCGTTTTAACAAACAGCTGACGGGCTATGACTACCATCAAGTGTTAAAAATTCAGGAAGATCACGTGCTTTGTTAATATTGTGGTTTGGTGTATATTGCAATTAAATAACATTAATATTTGGTGTTGGAGATTGTGATCCTTAGAATGTTCACAATTAGGAACATTCTAAATGCCTTTTACAGACTACCACATAGTTTGTATTAATGCTTATATAGGTGTAATATGGCAGTAATAAGCAATATATTACAGAATATAAAAAAGTGTATGTCGAATAAATATGAACACGGGAAAACTAAACTTCTATTAATGGTCAGACACCAACATCTTTTGCTGTACTATACATTATCCCAGAGGAACAGATTTTGTACACTTGTATACATTTTGTAAAATGGCATTAAAATTATAATTTGGGATTTCAGGGTTTCTCGTATGTAGTTTACACCACTTCATCGCCTTGCACATTAGGGTGCGGGTTGTCTTTCCTGATAAACTATCCGATTGGCTGTGCTACGTGTCAGTCGTGTCTTTCCTGTTTACTTTGTGCGGCCAGTCACGGCCTGTGAAAGACTGGTGACTTGTGATTAGTGATAGGGTAGTGATGAGTGGTAGTTTGTGATGAGTCATATTTTGCCGTTAGTGGTCGTTTTTGATGAGTGGTAGTCACACACATGGTGCGACAAGTTCCGTTGATTAAATATATTTTTTAAAATTCTCAAAAGCTTTAAATTGTTTTTTTTTTTTTAACTGACTTTGTTTCCAAATCTAGACATCCTATGGATGTGTTCAGTGAGTGAATTACATAGTACAAACTACCGTAAGAGTACCTGAAACAAAAGAAGCAGAGGCTAAATAAAATGAACCTGAAAATATCGCTGATAATGCCACCCCCCACCCCTCGACATAGTAAAGTTAAACATAGACACCGCCATTACATTAGGGCCCACCTTGTAAGCAGTAGCCTACAAGTGGCTGCTTTCCTAGGAACAAGGTTGGCATTCATTGGTCAAACGTACTGTAGTCGTATTGTCCAGCCTTTTCTCTGTTTCAAGTGAAGTCAAGCAGGCCAGGCTATCTCTGGCACTGTGATTGACGTGTGCTTGACAGGTGAACGCAGATAAAGCGTGTAAGTGGGCTGTGCGCTCTCAGGAGGAGACAGCTGTTTGAGTCTGCAGCGATCGCGTTACAGCCCCACTTGCCAGGAACCTTGTGCACGGACGGCAGCTATTTTAAATCCCCCTCCGCAGATCGTATTTCTCCGCAAACCCCAAAAAAACTGACCGAGCCTCGCCCCACAGTACGGACATTTCTACGCATATTTATGAACTGAAATGATTTCATAATGTTAATTTTTTGCAACCGCTTTAGTTCCGTTTTTTGTTTATATACATATGCATATATTTTTACCCTTGAAGTTCGACTCAAGGCGGGAGTTATTAAATGATAAACTGAACAATCCTCGGTTACGTGGCGTCACTGGTAGCAAGGCTGTGAATGGGGTCCAAATACACAAATACAAATATTTCTAAATAATAATAAATGACAGTAATGATTATGATGGACTTGGTCATTTGGTGTTCTGCATAATATGTCACAATCGTTCTTGTTGCATGAACTTAATGTTGTATGACGTTAATAATATAAAAACGATAATGAAATATAGCGCCCAGCAACCACTAGAGAGCAGTCTTGCTTTAGCCTGCCCATTTCAAAAATATATCAGAAGCATTTCTCCTTCAGTTTACTATTCACAACAGTGGGCTTATTTTTAATGTTGAATACAGACGGCAAACAATTAATGAAACATATTTCATCATCAATTGCTTTATTTTAGAAAGACGAATTAACTGCAATTTAAACGAAATGATAATCAACAACGTTCCTTTTCAGTTAAAGCCATTAAGTCGGCTGATTATTTTGGAAGGCTGCGTGTAAACCTTTCATTTGCAAATTAAAAATATATTTTTCATTGGAATCCAGTTTGTAAACCCACGACGTCCACCATTTTGAGGTCAGGACGTCAGGTGACGAAATATATTCGCCCTGACTGTCTCACACATTACCAAAGACCTATTTCTGCGAACAAGGTGAGTATAATTGCGTCTGAGCTTGTCACATCGCCTTTCCGCTGCGCAACCAAGCTCCAACATTTCTGTCACTGCGACCCTCTTCAAGCCAGTAGAACTAACTGAGGTTTAAGGTAGATTTAATGAAACCGGTGCCCGATTCAATCATACCTCGGGTTTTTTGTTATGCATTTTCTTAATGCGGTGGCAGATTCATTACTGGTGTGTCACGCCAAGAATTCCACCCCATCCTCGCCCGGGGATGCCGTTCGCACCTCGGCTGTTTCGTCTGCTCCGTCACCTGAATCGTCGTCCATAGGGACGGATCTGTCCAGTCCGATTACGAGGGGGACATTAAAGCCATGTGCGCTCGCGCGGTTTAATCTTTTCTCGTTTCCGTTGAAAATGCTACTAAGATGACTTCAGTAGGCCTACAGGCCCGTGCTGAAAATAAGCATATTTTGGGTGGGGTTGGGGATGGAGTGCACTGCGATTTTGGTTGGTTTACCAACTAGTCTAGTGTTTTGTTTCATGGGGTTCTGTATCCTATGATGTATACAAAGACCACAGTTACTTCTTTAAATGTGAAGTTAAGCTACTGTATTGATATGGGCTGTAGGTACATAATTTTCTTTTTAGTTTAAGCTAAGTACTAGGCAACATCATCTATGTGTTCCCCCAACCCCCCCTTGGGAAGACGACTTTATTTACTGTTATTTAATCTTATAGACTTACATTTACATACTTGCAAAATAAAAACAGCTGTCCTGTGCTATTATGACCATGTTTTTATTAACAGAACACTTTTCTTGTTTTCACCTGGCACTTTCTCTTAAAATAAATAACTAAAAAATACAGCTGCAAGCAGCAATGCACGGGGTCCAAGTATACACAGTCAATATCACACCACTTAACAAGCGGCATATCAGGGCCAAGATCACTCAGTGCCCATAGGCAGGTACACTGTGTAACAAATTAGACATTTTACCGAGGTGGGATTTGAACCTGGACCTCTCGTTCGGCCAGAGATCCCGTAGGCAACTGCATTACCAGACAAGAAACCAAGCATGTGGATTACCATCACGTCCCCATCCCTCTTACTGCTGCTCCCAGTGGTGTGTGGTTGTCCTGCGTTTCCTTGTTTTGTTCTTTTCTCTATTTGTAGGGTTTGAAGCTGATGGAAGCCCTCTATGAGAAGCCCTGTGATGTCCCAGACAGGACTACCTCTGCGGCAACCCTCTGGGTTCTGTTTCTGTCTTTTTGTAAGTAAGTTAATCTCTTTCTTTTATAAACATGCGGTTTTTGATGCTTTATGTCACGACTTGCCAGGGGCAGGCCGTAAAAAAAAAACAATTACATCGGGGGGCGACATAGCTCAGGAGGTAAGACCGACTGTCTGGCAGTCGGAGGGTTGCCGGTTCAAACCCCGCCCTGGGTGTGTCGAAGTGTCCTTGAGCAAGACACCTAACCCCTAAACTGCTCTGGCGAATGAGAGGCATCAATTGTAAAGCGCTTAGGATAAAAGCGCTATATAAATGCAGTCCATTTACCATTTACATCATTGTAAATTACGGTCATCCTTATTTGAGATTTCATGTTTGGCACGGTGACTTCGCTCACACAAATAAAAACGCGGTTAACGGAGATGCCCAGCAGCAGCAGCCCAAGTCTGATCATAAAACTTGCATGGTGGCCCATCAGAGGCCCCCCATGTAAAGCCCTTAATTCTCACTCATTTGAAGGGCATCCAACCAGCCTTGCGTTGTGCGAAATCCTCAACGATCTCAGTCCAGTTCGGCTCCCGGGCTCTGACGCTCTCCACAGAAAGCACGGTCGGTCTCTGCCGCCCTGCTGCTCCTCAGGTAGCCCATGATTAATTTAGATTTACAACAATGAGTGACTGTGCTGCTGCGACTGTGCCAATGCAATAAACAGCAGCGCAGTCCACACCTCAGCTAAGGCACACATTACTGGATGGTGTCCATAGCTAACAAGCATTTGCGCAAGTTGAGAGACTGAGGTGTGGTTGAGTGATGTCAGTTCAAAAACAGGTCCTGAACGACTGCAGTTGAGCAGGGAAGGGTATTCATGTGTCCCAACTGACTGCAGTGCTGTAGCAAATGGTCAGACCGATGTGTTGCCAAGGTTGGTGACTGGTTTTGAGAAACAGCAACTGACCACAGCTGTACCTGTGCTGCATTGAGCCGTACCTGTGCTGCCCACAGCAATGCAGTCAGATAGCTTTGGCCATCTGACTGTGTTTAACCGCTTCTTCTCTTCCCCACCCCAGCACCTCCCCCTTGCCCCCCCTGCATCCACCCCTTCACCCCTCCACCCCAGAGGAAATGATCAGTGCAGTGTGCTGGGTAAAGAGGAACGAGATCGGGATATGGGGATGTGGGGATGAGGGTGGGGGAGGGGGGGGGGGATTAAATTCCAAGTTTCTTTCATCCATGAGCACTTTCATCTCTTTTTCAAACAGAAGGAATTATCAGAGCTGCTTCTGACTCAGCCCATCTCAACAAGGGTGGGGGTGGCGGGGGGTGAGGGATTGAGTGGGTGAGGAGGGAAGGGGGGGGGGGGTGGGGAAGGGGAAGTTTGAAGGCTGCTGATATGTTTGGCTTGCTCACCCTGGTCCCTCCCTGCTGACTCATTGTCCAGGTTTTATAGGCTCAGAACAGAGCTTCATGTGCCTGTAGTCCTCCCTCACTCTCGAACCCAGGATCTGCTCCCCTGGCCAGATTCAAAACCTAGGAAGGTACCAGTGTCACTCAATCAATCAATCAATTTTCTTTTTATATAGCATCACAATGACCCTGAATAGGTTAAAAGAAAAAACATTTTCCCAAATACAAAACCAAGGCACCATTTTTCTTTTCTTTAAGTAGCTATTGTTTTGTCACTTCAGGTCTTCTCTGGAAGAATTTCAGAATTTTCACTGCTGAAATGCAGCGATGCCCAGAGACTGAGAATAGTCCCTCCATCTCTGAGCTCACGATAACAATAACAGCGTAATTATCCTGCCCAGGCTAGAATTAGCTTTGTTACAAGTAACTCATAGTGCTACAGCGATATAAAGGACTTAGTTGAATAGATCATCGTTTACAAAGCAAACCAATGAAGGTCCACAGACAGACAGTGTCAACGTACAAATCGGTGTAGAACCAGCGAGCGAATAGCATGGTCTTTATCCCCAGTCAACAGCAGGCCAATGTGCTTGTTAAATGCCTGACCAATAGCCATGGTTCAGTCATGCTCACAGTATGGAGGGTGGAAAGGAACAACCCCATTAAAAGTACTGTTAGTCAGCTTTGCTCCCCCAAAAAACCACAATTTAATACTGACGCTAAAAAAGCAAAAACAATTTCTGTGATACTTCGTCCATCATCTAATCTCCAGTGTTCTCGGCGCGTATTTTTTTCTCCCATTAATTTTGTGTCAAGACTAATTTCGAGATGAATGAATACAGATGTCAGGGTGCCATCGAATTCCGTCGCTGGCTCTTTAATGAGATAACAGGCTTTAGTCAAAGAATTAACGCTGTTGGAAGACGAAGAAGAAGAAAGAAAGAAAAAACAGATTCGCTGAATGGTTACGGATAAGGACGGAACGGAGGGCTCTGCTGCGTCGGAGAGCGTCAGTATTAGACTGCGACCTGCGCTGCCAAATCGCAAATCTATTTCCAACGTCGGTATTAATTATCAAACTAAAGCCGCTGTTGCATATTGATTCATCGCGCGCGCACGCCTTATTATCTCATATTAAGTCAGAAAGACGAGAGGATTATGGGAGCCTCGAGGCGCGGTTATAGAATTTTGCTAGGCTGTTAAACCGTGTCGTGGTCGTTGGAGGAACACGAAGCTCTGGCTGACGCGCGCCGGTCCCCTTGTGCACTAACATGCGTTCCAAATCCTTAAATTCGATTATTTTTCGGTGCCATTTTCAATTAACGCAGAGAAGAAAAGAGGTCGGTTCGGGAACAGATTCTCAGATTATGACGTTTGCGCCTACGTTATTGGTGAAGACCTATAAAGGTCTCCAAAGCCGAACGAAGTGTCCCCCTTTTGCCAGAACGGCAGCTCTCCCATTTACAAAACGGGACCCCCCCAAAATTGTACAGATGCAGTGGTTTAAAACACATGCAGGTGAGTCATTGGCCTGACATGTTCATCAATTTGTTTAACTTGTATTCTGCAGGAAAGAAAGGCTTGGACCAGTCACTTCTGATGCTGGTGAGTTTTACTTGCCTTAAGGAATTTAACAGACACACTAGACCGGTGGTGGGAGTCCGAAATGTGATATTTATGAAAAATAATTATTTGTTTGTGATTTAGTTTTTTTCTTCTTCTCTCAAACCAATCTAAAACTCTATCTGATTACTGTATCACATACCTCTGTACCCTTTCGCTCTGTCTCAATTCCTAAAACTAAATCAACACCACCCTCGTGTTAATTAATGCGACTAGACAGAGGTAGTCACACCTTGAGAAGCTGAGACATCCATTTCACACATGGATGCAGCGTTTGATGGAAGACGTGTGTTTGTATTGATAAATCACTGTTGACAATGGGCCATACTTTTAAGAATCCGTCAGAGACAGATTGACTTGATGCGGATTCAACGCGACGTGACGGCGTGGGGTTTGTCGTGGGTCTCGTCCCAAAAACCGCTCTGCGATTATTCAGGGAATATTTGGTTCCCGGTCGCTCTGAATCGGAGGGAGAGAGGAGCGCTCCCTCTCCTCTCGATACCTCTCTTCCATAACCTGGATCTGTCCAGTTTGGAGAGCCTCACGGCGAATGCTCTTGAGCCTGTTGTGAAGTAATGCCACCAGACCTTAGACGGGGCTGCATGTCTGGATGCAGGCTGAGGCTCTAAGCTGTGAAATGAAAGCAGAGGAAGAGAGACGAAGAGAGTGAGGGTGAGAGAGAGGCAGAATGAGAGACAGAGAGAGAGAGGAGTAATAAAAATGAGAACCGGGTTTCTCCTTAGCATTCTCCCTGCTCCCCGCACTGCAGGTGCCAGGCCGTTCCATGAAGGCAGACAGGAGTGGAATGTCATTACCTGCTAAGCCCCAGGTGAATGTGCTCCTGTTCCACATGATTAACTTAGATAATTGCGTGTTGATAGCGCGCGTGGTCGATGGAATACAATTTTCAGGCTGAGATTCCTAAACAAACAGACTCAGCAGTGGGGTTGGGGGGTGGGGAAGGGTAGGTCACGTGATCCCAGCTTTTCTGCAGCAGGGGGGACAGAGTGGTCTTCTGTAGCAGGTGCTGCATGGTAGGCTCCACCCTATAGAGAATTCACCTGCCCCTGGAGTTACCTCAAGCACGAGCTCCCGTGCTACCATGTCCAAATGCTCATCAGTAATGCCATTGTTTGGTACTGAAGTTTCCCCAGTGTGCTATAAAGCACTTTTAATGGCAGGGCATGAATGTTTAAGCATGTATGATGCCAAGTGTGGGTTAGGATCTCACGCTGGCTTACCAGGCTGTGAATGGTACTGTCCCTCCCTGTCTTCAGACAATGATCACACGCCCATGCACTCTGTCCAGACCTCTCCGTCCAGCATCCTCCTTCCTCCCACTGGCTGTCAATCCCATTGAGCTCCCGGCAACCTCTCCTCATGGCCCCGCCTCTTCTCTGACCTCATCGCCTGATGGTGGAACGGCCGTCCCCAGTCAGACAGGAAGACCGGGCCCCTGCTGGCTGTCTTCTGCAAATGTCTAAAAACACATCTTTCTAATTGCACCTCCTTTTTGACTCCGTGTTTCTATGTTAAAGAAAAACCAAATAATTTCTCATTTTATCTCACAGGTCTTGAGACAAACACCACTTACATGACGGTAACCGTACCGTCTGTAGCTCTTGGGGTGTTTGCTTGCCTTCCCAAATGTACTTTTGTATGTCACTTTGGCTGAAAGGATCTGCCGACTGGCTAAACTGTAAATTGTGAAATGAGGCACGAAGAAATGGTTGGATGAGACGGGATCTCCCTGTGCCCCCTTCCTTTCATGTGATTGGCTGAAGCCTCTCACCTTCCAGTGATGTCACAAAGTGAGTGCTTTGTAGTTTTGGCTCCCAGTTCACATAGAGGAAAGTGAAGCCGTCTGAAAGTGAAGTGAAGCTTTTCTCCCCATTGAAACTGAATAATGGCTGGAAAGTGAGTGAGAGTATCACGTTTGGTGCAAATCCAAGGCTTCTGCTGACATTTTGGAGGGCAGGTGTTAGTTTCTAATCAGGGCCCACGGCTGTTTGAAGGCTTGAACCCCCCCCCCCCCCCCTCGCCTTTAAAGTGGCTTTAAAGAACTGATTCGCTGTGAGAATGGATTAGTTTTACCGTGATGTAATGCTGCTTCTTCTCACGCCCACGGGAGTACCGTATTCCCTGCCAAAACATCTTTTATCCCCATTATGGTCTACCCATAAGCGCTTGTTCTGCTAACCAGGCTTAACAATAGGAAATTGTGTTTATAAAAAAAATACATATTTTTAGAAGAAAAAAGAGAAGTTAAAATAAAAAATCTGTGTGTCAGATGGGGAGGTGTCACCTTGTGCTAATTTGCAAACACGTTAAAATATAATAAATAAATAAAAAACGGCAAGGGTGAACGGTTATTGTGGGTAATATTTCCCCACAGCCTAGTTCTCCAGTGCTATTAATTACAGAGTTGTCTGAGCAGTGTAGCAAATAACTGTAAAAGCAATAAAGTTGCTTAATGAGCCTATTAAAACAATCTTTATGCACCCTGACATTTATTGGATACTTGTTACAATATGCTGGATGCTTGTCAAATATCTTCGAGACCTGGAGCACTTCATAAACTACGCGGATACGCAACCTGTCAAATTCAATACCTCTGCTATGCCTACATATGAGGGAGAGAGAGAGAGAGAGAGAGAGAGAGAGAGAGTGAGACAGAGGGAAGGAAAGAGGGAGAGAGAGGGAGACGGGGCAGGAAAGAGGGAGAGAGAGGAACAGAGGGAAGGAGAGAGAGAGAGAGTGAGACAGGGAAGGAAAGAGGGAGAGAGAGGGAGAGAGGGAAGGAAAGAGGGAGAGAGAGGGAAAGAGGGAAGGAAAGATGGAGAGAGAGGGAGACAGGGAAGGAAAGAGGGAGAGAGAGGGAAAGAGGGAAGGAAAGAGGGAGAGAGAGTTCATCAGTTCATCTCTTCAGCTTCTTAAGCTGCAAATTCCAAAAAAGGCAAGAAGCACGATACTTTTCACAAATCTGCTCTGTTTAATATAAACCTGTACTATTATTATTATTATGTATTATTAATTCTGATATTTGACATATTTCACACTCTGTTACTCATACTCTGTCTCGGCCAAAACCCTTGTTCTGTTTCCTGCGATTTCACACTACACTTAAAAGCTCATCATAATTTTTCATTCCTCAGTTGTGCTTCCTGTTGTTTCTGATTACCTCGTAGGCGGTTATGTGGATCTGCTGCTGGCGCCCTGCTGGGGAGACGATTGGAGTTTGGAGCCTAGATGGGGGTGGGTGTGTTGTGGGGGGGGGGTTGCGGGGGGGGGAGACTTTAGATGCTAAATAAACCAGTAATTCAACAGACTTCCTAATTCAGATCTATATGGACAGTATGACACACGTGAAAAATGTGCCCCTAAGTAAATGTTGGCTTGCATGCGCCCCCTTTCTGTTGGTGTGGTTGAGGAGACCGTGATCAAATGGGGGGGTTGACTCATTCAGACTGGCTGCTGCAGTGTTTCTAGCTGCTGTGTAAAAAAAAAAAAAAACATGGAGTCGACCAATTCCCCCTGGTGCATTCTGGGAGCTGAACCTGGCAGGAGAAATTAATGCCGCTACTGAGCGAAACAGATAATCCCTCTCCGCTAAGCTCCCTGCCAGCTGGATCTGAAACTCATCTTCATCTTTTTTTTTTGGAATTTGTGCTTAAGGTTTATTCATTAGGTGGATACCCCCCCTTCCCCCCCCACTCCTCCTCTCTCTGTATGGGGCCCGCAGAGCATTGGAGGCCTTCCCATAAATAGCAGTTGGGTTAATAGCACACTGGCTAGTGTTGGCTTGAGGCCTGTATTGCCTCACCTCAGTTGACTTGTGATTGGCTAGTGAACTGCAACCGCCACCAATCGCAGCTTGTGGAACTGTCGGTCAGTCGTGACTCGCACATGTCAGGAAGGCTAAGGAGTGCACTTCGTGTGTACCTTGGGCTGGTTGTTGAAGCAGTGGATTATGGGTAATGGGACCATACTGTTCTGTACAGCTGTTCACCTCAGTCAGTCCCCTGAAATGTATTTGAAAAATCAGAGCTACCTACATTTGATTGTACCTCTCCATCATTTTTGGAGAGCTCACACTTGCGTGTGTATCCCAGATGCACTTCTCTGACCATAGGTGGTGCTGTTGAGCAGTGAAGCAGGGGTCACCCCTCCTTTTGGGAATACTGGGGTGCTGCTTTATTGAGTCACAGAAAAAAAAAACTGCTGTAAAAAATCCTGAATAAGAACATTTGACAAGCAAAAACAGTGAAATTAATATTGTCAGCTGATTTCCATATTCTATATATCCGTTTTCATTCATTACTTCTTTAAATTAGTAATCTCAAAATTTGTAACTTTTTTGTCGCTTTGAATTTATCTGTTTTCGAAGGGAAAACGGGTCCCATCATTCCGCATCAGAGCACAATTGCCTTTCGTATGTATTTTTAGGTGTTTATTTAAATCAATCATAATTGCACCGGCAAACAAACAATTATTAACGTCGTGAGACGTGACTGCGGCGATGACGGGGATCGTTAGCATCCGCCGCGGTTTGGTGCTCACCGAGGGGCGGAAGGAGGAAGACAAAGGGATATAAATAAACTCCTCTCCGCGCGTCTGATGACTGATTGCGGTCGCCTGTGGGCTCGCTCGTTTATAAGCCCGTATTCCGTGATTATTTACGCTCTCTCTCCCTCTCTCTCTCCCTCCCTCTCGCTCCCTCTCTCTCTCTCTCTCTCCCTCTCTCTCTCCCTCTCTCTCTCTCTCTCTCTCTCTCCCTCTCTCTCTCTCTCTCTCTCTCCTGCGTTTGTCATTAGCGAGATTCCTGAGTCCCTTCCTGTTTTCCCGGGACGGCCCGGGGAGACGGAGGTGTTCTGGCGCTCCCTCTCTCCGGATTTTAACGGTGAGAGAAACCCCTCTGCTCGAGTCTCTCTGCCCTCTGCCCTCTGCTCTCTGCCCTCTGCGGGGTCGATGGCACAGCGTCCGGATTAAACGGGTTTCATCCGTACGGGGTTCAGCCTCACGAACCACCTTCCTGTTCATGAGGTTCATAACTGTCCTTCACCTGTGTCTTATGTTTTTAGAAATTTAAAAAAATGTACAAATTGTCGTAGTTTCTGCTGAAATTGTTAGATGGGGCCACTTTCACTTTCTGAACAATGATCCAAACCTTTAGTTTGGAGTTTTGCCCAAATGCATACATGGCTGGGCATGCGTGTGTGTGTGTGTGTGTGTGTGTGTGTGTGTGTGTGTGTGTTTGTGTCTGTCTGTGTGTGTGTGTGCGTGTGTGCGTTTGTGTGTTTGTGTCTGTGTGTGTGTGTGTGTGTGTGTGTCTGTCTGTGTATGTGTGTGTGTGCGCATGTGTGTGTGTGTGTGTGCGTTTGTGTGTTTGTGTCTGTGCGTGTGTGTGTGTGTGTGTGTGTGCGTGTGTGTGTGTGTGTGCGTTTGTGTCTGTGCGTGTGCGTGTGTGTGTTTGTGTCTGTGCGTGTGTGTATGTGTGTCTGTGTGTGCGTTTGTGTGTTTGTGTGTGTGCGTGTGTGTATGTGTGTGTGCGTGTGTGTATGTGTGCTGAGCTGCCCTTAATGCTCAGCAACCTCCCCCCACATAATTACCATCCTGGGACTAACAAGTGGCTCATCGATTTGTTCAGGACAAGGAGAGAGAGAGAGAGAAATAGAGGAGAATACTAAAGACTACTGATGGAGATCTGGGCGACTGCAGAAACAGATGACACGTAAGGATCGCCTCTCTAGTTGCATAGTGTTATGAGCTACAGACCTACAGCCGCAGACTGAACCTGGCATGCAGCCTAGCTATCTAGCTACAGGTTAACCCAAAACCTGAATGTGTAATTAAAGCTAGAATCTATGGCTAAATATTTGCACCCTTACCTAGTGTATGTTGTGTTGTGTAGAGGTGTATGTGCATACAACCCGTCCATCCATCCATTATCTATCACTGCTTATTCCTGGTCAGGGTCACGGGGGGTGCTGCAGCCTATCCCAGCATCAACGGGAAAAGAAATGAACTAAATACCCCCCCCCGGTTTGGAAGGCATATCAATTGCCGTTCACTGGCCCCGCCTCCAGACCCAAGCACCCCTCCCTGGGGCTTCAGTGTCAAATGCCCCTCCCATCCGAAAGGGGTGATGATTGTGAGCCTGTGAGCGGGCGAGGGGGGTAAGGGGGGGGGGGGAGGGTAGGGGAATTAGGCCTTGGGTCTGCTCTGAGTGCTCATGCCCTGGCAGGCACACCACGTGGCGGGGGGCGGGGGCGGGGGGGGGGGGGGGTAATTTTCACAAGAGGCCCAGCGAGGTATTTTTTCCCCCCCATCAGCCGTAAAATGAATCTGATTGAAATCGGTGGCCATTATTTACGGGGTCTGGCGGAGACGGGCGGCACAATCACCGCCGCTCTCCTCTCTCCGCTCTCCTCCTCTGCGCTCTTTTTGGGCGGCGGATGAAAGCTAATTACGCGGCGCGGGGGACGAGGGGGGGGTGGGGGGGGGGGCTGGTGGGGGGGTTTGGGGCGGGCTGGTGGGGGGTGGGCTGTCAGGAAACAGTGGCGGGGGGACGCGGGGGGAGGCCGGAGCGGCTAATTGAGGTGCGTGATTACGCGCCGCTGAGCGACTGGAGAGGAGAAATAACCAGCGCCGGCCTCTCCTGTAACTACGCTCATCACCAGGCACCAGCGCCCCGATACCCCTCTAATTACACCTTACACCCCCCCCCCACCACCCTCCCCGGTGACAACACACCATCCCTCTGTCACTCACACTGGGGAAAGGGGCAGGGCTTTCACTGGTCAGGGTGTTGGCGGTACGGCAGTGTCCTGTCTTAACTGGCTCTGTCGCTCCACCTCGAAAATGTCTGCCTAAACTGCAGCATCCAAGTGACTGTTCTGAGCTTGGTAGGATCATAGCTGCTCATATTTCATGTGATGTGCATTTTGTTTAATTGCTGTACTGGGTTATCTTTGTAAGTTATCCAGCAGCTGCAGGGGTGTTATCGAATGTAAATGGAGTCAAATAGTTGCAATTATGTATTTGACCCAGCTGTGAAAATTTGTGCCAGTTGCCCTAAATGAGATATTTGGTCTGGTGAATGCCTAGTCCAAACACACACAGTGTGTGCTCAGGATCAGCAGCTTTGGGGAAGAGTTGTGGAAGAGGTGTGTGTGTGCGCGTGTGTGTGTATGCGTGTGTGTGCGCGTGTGTGTGTGTGTATGCGTGTGTGTGCGCGTGCATACGTTTGTGTGTGTCTGCGCGTATGTGTGTGCATGTACGTGAGGGAGGGCTCTGTCTTTTCTACAGCAGTGACGTATTTGGCTCTGTACACCATTTGCTCTGACAGAAACAAGGTAGAGCGACAGCAGACAGACTGTGGAACTCGTATGTCCCTCACCTTGACAACCTTGACAACTTCATTTTTCAGGTTTTTTTTTGTGAGCTGATCAGCACTACACCCTTGGTGGGAGGATGTCGCCAGACTGTGATTTGCCACTTGGGGGAGCTCCATGACACATCTTTAACAATGTCAGAATGTCTTTGAGGGAAAAGCATTATCACTATCAACTGCTTGGCTATAGCCACACAGCAATTTTATGACTGACGGTAGTAACAGTGTTTTTTTATTATTATTTTTATGTCTCACAGGACTTTCAAACGCTTTAAAATTATTTGAAAGTCCATCTTCTGCTTCTGGTTCAGCCTGTTGCTGGGCGGGACCTTTTTAAAGCCTTTATCTGATTGGCTCTCCTCCCACACTGGGCACGGGGCAACAGCATTAAGTTGGCCGTTGACCTCTAAAATCAGGGTAGTGTGGATGGTGCATCATGTAATAGGAGCAGGAAGATTCATAGTGATATACTTTACACTATACTAAGGCCAACTTTGATTCCCTGTTAAAATCAAGAATTTTTTTGCCGCAAACACAGTTTGGCGAGTTCAGTAATTATCAAAAATTAAAAGGTTTGCGTTTGACGTACAACTGAGTGAAACTCCAGGATCAGGTCTTAGATTAAGACTAAGTGCTGGGTAGAAAATCTAAGGTAAGGATCAAGACTTGCATCTCTAAAAGCAAGACAAAGAGAAAAGAGCAGACAAGGTAAAAAAAACCAGTACAAAACCAGAACAAAGTGCCGTTTAGGCCAAGAATTCAGCCCTGTCATCATGAATGGCACATCATCTCAGCTCCAGGAAAAATGCAACAATGTAACAGACATTTGAGAGTATCAGCATGAGCCACAGTAACAATGTAACAGAGCTTTGAGAGTATCAGCATGAGCCACAGTAACAATGTAACAGAGCTTTGAGAGTATCAGCATGAGCAACAGTAACAATGTAACAGAGCTTTGAGAGTATCAGCATGAGCAACAGTAACAATGTAACAGAGCTTTGAGAGTATCAGCATGAGCCACAGTAACAATGTAACAGAGCTTTGAGAGTATCAGCATGAGCCACAGTAACAATGTAACAGAGCTTTGAGAGTATCAGCATGAGCAACAGTAACAATGTAACAGAGCTTTGAGAGTATCAGCATGAGCCACAGTAACAATGTAACAGAGCTTTGGGAGTATCAGCACGTGAGGGCCACAGCTAGCTGAGCAATGTGGAAAGGGTGGGGGCATTTCTGGGGGGCTACTCTTTACAATCAAAACAAATGTGACTGTGCTTGGGGGGTTGCGATTGTGCTTTGTCAGTGTGGCCGTAGCTGGATTTAGAGTCCTAGGCAGCGTCCTCTTCTCCACTTGCCGGATGACCCATTACCCAAAAAAGAAAGCTGTCCATCTTTGGTCCATTCTGAGCCAGCTGTAGGGCTGCATTGATCGGGGCTTTATTTAAAGATTCTCCCACCTCTCCCGCGCCTTTTGTCTTTTTTATTGTTCGGGACAAAGGCCGGACGGCTGAATGGAACGGGGGGGGCGGTGAATTAGGGTTCTGCTGAGCGTCGGGACAAAACCGAAGGTAAGGGGCGGACGCGGTGTCGGGATGGGGGGGTGGGCGGGGGGGCATTCATCTCCTCGTAAGAATGCCCCGTCGCAGTCCGGGTGCATTCATCCTGAGACGGCCTTATCTCACCTTTCAGGGCCCGTCGGCCCGTCCGGATAAATCACCCCCCCCCCCCCCCGCCCCGTTTCAGACTCTGACCTCAGGAGGCTTCGACGGGGGCTGAGATATATCGCCGGTGTCACGGCCCTCGAAAGTAAGTGGATAAACTTAGGGGGAAAAAAGTGTCCTGTTTAGCTGTGTGATTTCTGCTGTCCCTTCACTCCCTTGTTGGTGAGGTGTGTGTATCTGCGGACACTTTAGGGTGTGTGTGTGTGTGTGCATGTGTGTGTGTGTGTGTAATGCTGAATGTCTTCATTTACTGTATGGTATGGATGTGGGTTGTCATGGATACACGCATACAGTATGTCCTGGCCAGTTGAGAGAGTCTGTGAGTTGATCCATTAATCTGTAAATCCCTACAGTTACCGCAACTCTGTTTATACAGGATAATGTGAAGATCTTGTAAAACCACTGTCTGGATCGAACCCTCGGGAGATGATTGCGTTGTGTGGCCTCACTGGCCTGTGCGGTTGAACCCATTCTCCTGCACATGAACTGTTCTCCTCTGGCACAGTGTCTGCCTGTGTACACAAATGGCTGTTCCACTGTGCATTTATATATTGGGAGGAAATGAGGGCAATGTTTGGGGGATAAAAAAAAAACGCACAGGGTTTCCCAGCCAAAGTCGAAGCAGAGCCATTGCCTGGGTCAGCACAGAGCTCACGGCCTGTGAGCTGTGCGGATGGGTTAACAGACCTTTTCCTTTTTAAAAAGTAACAGACCTAACCGACCTTTTTTCCTGTGAGCTCACCTCCAGCTGAATCAAAGGGGGGAGGTGTGGTAAACAAAGCAGGTCCTGAACGCTGAGGTTGAACGGGGAAAAACACCTTTCTGCTGAGCCGTCAGTGCCCCCCCCCTCTCCTGGTGAATGGGATCACCCCCCCCCCCCCCCCCGAATATCAAAGCTACAGGTGTTGCGGGAGTGGAGCCAGATCAAAGCGCCCCGGGGATGCTAATGAAGCGGCGCTCTTGCCGACCGCGTCTTTGAACCTCCGTCCTCTTCAGCTCCGCGACGGAGGCCCGGCCGCCCCGAGATCAGACGCTGCCGAGGCACCCGTCCTCTTCCTCGTCTTCGGCGCTCTTGATTCGCGCTTTGTTTGCCCGTGAATTGGAACCGTGGGGGAAAGTTAGCTGCCGTTCTTTTCAACCGAAATCAAAAACCGCTTACGTGAACGATGAAAACGCAGTGGATGGAACATGGTCACCAGGGCAACAGGATGAATTTCAGATTCCGAGTGGGGCTTTCACTTTGATTAAAGCAATTTGGAGCAGTGCTCAGAGCGGCAGTGTGGAGCAGTGGTCGGAGCGGCAGTGTGGAGCAGTGGTCGGAGCGGCAGTGTGGAGCAGTGGTCGGAGCGGCAGTGTGGAGCAGTGGTCGGAGCGGCAGTGTGGAGCAGTGGTCGGAGCAGCAGCAGTGTGGAGCAGTGGTCAGAGCAGCAGTGTAGGAGCAGTGGTCAGAGCAGCAGTGTAGGAGCAGTGGTCAGAGCAGCAGTGTGGAGCAGTGGTGGGAGCGGCAGTGTGGAGCAGTGGTCGGAGCGGCAGTGTGGAGCAGTGGTGGGAGCGGCAGTGTGGAGCAGTGGTCGGAGCGGCAGTGTGGAGCAGTGGTCGGAGCGGCAGTGTGGAGCAGTGGTGGGAGCGGCAGTGTGGAACATGGTCACGGCAGCGGCAGTTGGAGCAGTGGTCGGAGCGGCAGTTTGGAGCAGTGCTCGGAGCAGGCAGTGTAGAGCAGTGGTCAGAGCGCAGTGTGGAGCAGTGGTCGGAGCGCAGTGCGAGCAGTGGTCGGAGCAGGGCAGTGCGGAGCAGTGGTCGGAGCAGTGGCAGTGATGGGCAGTGGTCGGAGCGGCAGTGTGGAGCAGTGGTCGGAGCGGCAGTGTGGAGCAGTGGTCGGAGCGGCAGTGTGGAGCAGTGGTCGGAGCGGCAGTGTGGAGCAGTGGTCGGAGCGGCAGTGTGGAGCAGTGGTCGGAGCGGCAGTGTGGAGCAGTGGTCGGAGCGGCGTGTGGGCAGTGGTGGAGCGCAGTGTGGAGCAGTGGTCAGCGGCTGTGGAGCAGTGGTCCGTGTGGAGCAGTGGTCGAGAGGCGCAGCAGTGTGGAGCAGTGGTCGAGCAGCAGTGTGGAGCAGGTCGGCAGTGTGGAGCAGTGGTCGGCAGCGGGGCAGTGTGGAGCATGGAGCAGTGTCGGAGCGGCAGTGTGGAGGCGTGGTGGAGCAGCAGTGTGGAGCAGTGGTCGGAGCGGCTAGTGTGGAGCAGTGGTCGGACGGGAGTGTGGCAGTGGTTAGGAGCAGCAGGGTCGGAGCACAGTGTGGAGCAGGTGTGGAGCAGGGTGCGCAGTGGGAGCAGTGTGAGCAGTGTGGAGCAGCGGTCGGAGCAGCAGTGTGGAGCAGTGGTCAGAGCGGCAGTGTGGAGCAGTGGTCGGAGCGGCAGTGTGGAGCAGTCATCAGAGCAGCAGTGCTCAGAGCAACATTGTGGAGCAGTGATCAGTCGGTTCAATCCCTGCCACTTGATTAAACCCGTTTGACAATCTGATACAGAAGTCAAACTATTATGTATTTAACATTATTTCTTATCAAAATCAGGTTGTGTGGTAGTCTACATTTATTTTTAAATCCGTTTGTATTAAAATTGAAGACATTGCTGTAAATTCATTATAGCAAACTAAAACAATCACTTAACAGTGGCTCATGCATGATTGTTGCCTAAATTTACCAGTAATCATAGAATTAGATTTGATTACTCAACTTTATTTTAGTGCACTGTACCGGGTGGTCATTCCAAGTGGATAGATACACAGACTTACCACTAGATGTCACTAGAAGATGGAAAGAAAATTGCCTTGGTGCTACAGTTCACTGACAAAAAAGAAAAATTCAGGGTTGCCAACAAAAGAGATTCTAAAATAAATGTTTTATTGTACTTTTATCTGCTTATTCACTTGTTGTTCATGGAGTTGCATCACAAAGTGATGCAGCACCTGTACACCACATCACCCATCTGCCAAGTTCACAGATAGTAATGATTTAATTTTGAGTCTGTTAGCTGCCCTTCATTTTGCCTACGAATGTAGAGCATTCCTGCTTTGCGGCAGGAATTAGTGCGTCCGACACGCAACGCTTCAGAAGCAAAGATTCATTCTGCGGAATGGCTCTGATAAGTGTTGACAACCAGAGTCTCGTCCTCGTCACAAACAAGCTGCCCCCCCCCCCACCCCCCCTGCAGCTGACTGGATTGCATCTCCCCAGCACTGGATTAATACAGCTGTCCCTTCCACTGATAAGAATACCCTGGAGTTCAGACCGATGACTGCAACGGGAACAGAAGCCCCATGGAAGCTTCTCACAGATAAAGCCTTCAGTCTCTGCTACTCATCGCTGGGTAAGAAGAAACAAATTGCTTCACAAGCTGGGGGTTTGTTCATTGTTGTATCCCCCTACACCGCACATCCCACAGAAACCCCCCCACACCCCCCCATTTCAGTTTTGGAAGTACCTCCCACCGGGTGGCACGGTGGTGCAGGAAGCAGCACTGCTGTCTCACAGTAAGAAGGTGCTGAGTTTGAATCCCGGGGTTGAGGGCCTCTCTGTGTGGAGTCCGCAGGTTCTCTCCCCCACGTCCGCGTGGGTTTCCTCCTCCAGGTACTCAGGTCCCCCCCCCGCCCCCCCTCCACAGTCCAAAGAGGTTAACTGAAGAGTCTAAGAGTCTAAACTGTGCTTAGGGTATGAATGTGTGAGTGAATGGTGTGTGTGTGAGTGAATGGTGTGTGTGTGTGTGTGTGTGTGTGTATATGCGGGTGTGTGTGTGCGGGTGTGTGTGTGTGTGTGTGTGTGTGTGTGTGTGTGGATTGGGGAGCATATGTTCCAGGCTTTCATCCAGTGCCTGCTGGGGAGGTAGATATAGGTAGTGTCTGTTCTCACACGGTTAAATTTATGTAGACTTCATTGGAGGGGCTATGCTCTGGACTTTGGTCTTACTAGGCTAAACTTGTAAGGACAAAGTGAGCTAGGGTTTCATTTTTAAAACATTGGTGCCTGCCCCTCACTATTGCAACAAAAACGCTCCCTGGTGAAGAAAAATATATCCTCAGAAATTTTTTATCGAGTTTCAACACATGTATCCAACATTCCCTCACTGGTGGCCTTTGAATATGTCACCTTTGACATGAAATTCCCATTTCTCACAGCATAACCTGAACACTAGCAATGTATTCTGGGTAACATTTTGTAAAAAAAGGCCATATGTCCATTTTGAACCAAAAAACACAGGGATTAATTGGAGCCATACTATTCTTACATGTGGTCGGCACTGCTTGTGCCTGTGGAATGTTTATCGTTAGATACATCTAAATGATCGTATGACAGAATAAACAGGAAGGGCATCCGTCTATTAACACCCACTGTGTTATGTGGTTTGAGCACACCTATCAAGGGCAGGGTTATAGATGTTGTTACATTAAGTGCTAAGGCTATTTCTGAAATATGTTGTAGATCAAGCACACAACAGACAAAAATAGCAAACGCACGTAACTAAAGTTATTGAACAAAAATATCCAATTCGTATCAACAGTATCACAAGTCATACGGCCATTCTGAATTCGTGTGAGCATTTTCTTGGAGTAATCGGTGCGTCGGGTCTCTCTTAAATCCCTGTTGATCGTGATCGATAACTCCCCATTGTACACCAGATTGCCCGAGGACACCGATTCGCTGACTGCTTACAGCGAAGTGTCCTTAACGGCAGCCGAACGGTGCGCGCGCGGTACAGGTAGGGGACGTTACTGATTGCGCTCTAACAAGCCCGACGCACACCGAGACCCAACAGCGTACAAAGGCTACTGATGAGGTAGGACGAATATCCCTCCTCTCCTCGCGGCCTCATGCCCTCTTTGTAATACAATCGCCTTGTCTCTTTGCTGGCACGTCGCGGGCTCATCAGATGTAATTTCGACAGGTTGTGGGTCTCGATTGCTGCTGTTGCATTATTCCCTAACAAGCTAATCCATTAAGATTATATTATGTTGACTTGGTTATCAGGGTCTATTGTAGAAATGGAATTAACTGTATTGAAAGCCCCCCCACCCCCCGGTTTTGACTGCTGTTAATAACTGATATAATCACTTGAATAAAGCTGCATGGTGTTGCTGGCCCCATGTTACTGTTAAAATTTCCGGTGCCTGATTCTGGATAAAATCAACTCTTAAAACACGAGGCTTTCGACGGAAAAGGCGTTGTACTTTTACCGACCCGCGCTTAGATGTACTGATTAAGAGAAATGTACATCCTATATAAATCACTTGTCCGTTTATTCGTTGCAGTTGTTATTATTTGCCTTTCAGGAGCGGAACCGTATTTGAATTACATGAACAAGCTGGCAGTTCGTATTACACGCCGAGCTTCGGTTTAAACTAGTTTTACATAATTTCATCAACGAATTTAAATAATGAATACACTGGCACATGTAAATAGGAAAATTGAAAGTTCAGGGCATGATGCGCATAATTAAGACACTCCTTATAAATAACTATGCCATTAAATAGTTGAAGGCCATTTGAAAAGAAAAAAAAACTGGCATAAAGTAGGTTATTTAAAATATGACCCTTGACTTTTCAGGTGATTTAAAAGAGGCTGCTTATCCACGCCCTTCATGCATCATATCAAAACATTGCAGACGAATCACATGCTGCATTTCTACGCAATATTTTGCAACAATGTTCAACAATTGAATAGGCCTCGCGAACATATATTTGATTAACACTTGAACGACATTTAAGCCACATCTTAGTATGCCATTATTCATTATGATACGTTATGTCATAATAACAATATCAACGCATTAATATTAATATCATACGTAGGAATTACAAGTGTTATCCAAATCCAGTGATGTTAAATATGATCTTATTCGGAATCCAGTAATTGTGAATAACAAAATATGAGGTTAAAGTGCAGACTGTCAGCTTTGATTTGAAGGTAGGCCTATTTACTTCCATGGTAGGTGAACCTAGAGGAATCACAGGCGTTTTTATACATAGTCTCCCATTTTAGGGGAGCAAAAGTAATTGGACAAATTAACATAATCTGAAATAGTCGTCCCATCTAAGTGCTTGGCTTGAAGTCCTTTGCATTCGTTGGATGCCTGAAGTCTGAAATCCAGGTGTGTTCTCTGCTGATGCTCTGTCCAGCCTGCACTGCAGCCGTCATCGGTTCCTGTTTATTTCCGGGCATTTTGACTTGAGTCTGGTCTTCAGCAAGTCTAGTGCATGTTCATTCGGATTCAGGACGGGACAATTGACTGGGCCACTCAAGAACATTCCACGTTTCGGGCCTGGACGCTGCTCAGTTGCCATGTTTGGGGTCATTGTCCTACAAGAAGGCGAAGTGCCCTCCAATGAATTCTGAGACATTTGCTTGGATCTGAGCAGATAAGATGTTTCCGCTTCAGAGTTCATCCTGCTGCTGCTATCAGCAGTCACATCATCTCTTAATACAAGTGAGCCAGTTCCAATGGCAGCGAGTGGTTTGTATCTTGTGGCGAACCCTCTGAGATTATGGTGGAGTAGTTGTTCTCTTTACGGTAGTCTCTGACACATCTATGCCTACATACTGTTCTTGATCTGATTGAAATTATTCTACGGTCTTGCACTACTGTGGTCTTTCATGGCCTACCAGGTTATTTGCTAATGGTGAGCTCACCAATTCATTCTTCCTTCCTTACAATGTATCAAACGGTTGATGTTGATAGACCCAATGTTTTGTCTATGTCTTTGATCGATTTATTCTGAATTTTTGGCTAATGGTGGTCTGTGTTAGGCTACTGGCATAGACACTTCATTGGTCCTCAGGTTGACAGACAACAGCAACAGACTCAGCTTTTTTGTGCATGAACTAATGTGATGCAAAACCACACAGTTGGCCAAGAAACAGCTTACAAACCAAATTCCACATTACTTTTGCTTCCCTGAAATGATGGTGGTGGGGATGGCTATGCATAAAAAGGGTTGTAATTCCTACACAGAACACCCAATATGGATGTAAATATTGTAAAATAAAAGTTGTCAGTCTGCAATTTAACCTAATATTCGCTGTTTACTTTCAAATCCAAGTACAGATCCAAGACGACCAAAGTTGTGTCACTGTCCAAATAATGTTTTTGTACTATTTTTGGCCCACTACCTAAACCTGAATCAATGAAATGCATTGAAGAGTCGTGTTTTCATATGCTCTGTGTTGGAAAGTAACATTTTATGGAAACTGAACTTTATAATAAACCTCCCACTCCCGTTTTAACGGCACTATCCAGGGTTCTTTCCCCTGCTGCCAAATTGCTTATATTTGCATGTCATTCGAAATTGGAGCTCTTGACTAAAATAACACTAATTGCACGATATTCAAATGGACAGTCGCAAGGTAACATTGTGATTTTACTCAAAACGACCTGCATTTGTGAGCCCGCTGTCCCGCTGCGTCGCGTTATTTACTGGTCCTCAAAGGGTTATTTTGGATAGTTAGACGGACACACTGGCGTTTGATTTAAATTGTAATTGTAAACCTCTTCACTCGAGGCCTCAAATACGCCGTTTGAAATCTAGCGGAGATGTGAAATTTTCACCGCGGCCACTTATTGCCCGCGACGCATTAAAAGGTGTAATCCAACTGAAATGTAAATCGCAGTTCTCGAAAACAAATTACGGACGAAGATGACAGCGCGAGCGCTCCATCAGTAAAGCATCGCAGGGCCCGCGGCCACCCACCCACCCAGCTCGAGCGAGCCTTCTTTCAGCCAAAATTACGGCAGGCTCGTTATCCCGGGTAATGGAGAGCTGTCAGACCGGTTGATTACTAGGTTATGGTAAACAATCTTTTCCAACCGCACCGGCGAGATAGAGGGGTGAAAGCACTCATCACAATCATCGAAGCGATTTAAACACCAGCGCTAACCGCAGAGCAATTTTTAAAACTCGGAGTAACTGACTATTCTAGGCGCGTGGTCACTGTTTTTCTTTTTTTTTGTGAGCATACGGCGTAAAATCGTATCTCCATTACGGTGAAATGTGTTCTAATTGCTCGCAATTAAACTCGCTGCAATGAACTTACTTTACGTAGCTTATTGCAAACAGGCAAGCTGTAGTTATTAAATGATCCAAGAGGTCATGCTACGCAGTAATAATAGTCAACACAACAGGTTTGTTGTAAGAGAGTCGGGAAAACAAGCTGATAAAATGCGATTTCACAGTTAAAATGTAGGCTATATCTTTTATCAGCGCCCTGTCTCGAACAGCGTGACATTTTTGTATAACACTGCTGCGCACGAGGAGGGTTACTCTGTAATCGTAGCCTTTGATGTATGTGACATCACTTTGACACGAAATTGGCATTGACTTGCATCCGAAATAATCTTTTCTGTGGATCACCTACATTGTTTACATTTTTCAGTGTTATTGATTTTATCTGATGTATTTTTTTTCATATCAAATATCTTGCTTGAGGGTGCAGGCCCTCCAGATTGAGAACCCAAAGTGACATAAAATTAGCTTATTTCACTGTGCATTTCCACCACGTTTAACCAAAACAGCAAATTCTTATCATAAAAAAGTTGTTTTTTTTGTACATTTATGTTGTTACACCTGATAAATCTAAATGCTAAATATGATATCCTAAATCATATATTTAGGACAAAAATATTTGTGTTGCAAACATTCTGTAAATTGTTTCCTTAATGTTTCATGCATTTCATACATTTGCTGTGTCTTGTTTCTTAAATGTATGAAGCATTTAGTTAAATGTGAAACGTTTCAAGCATTTACTAAATATAGTAAACATTAAATATAAAACCTAAAACATCTATCGTAAGTATCTTTGTCTTAAATATTTTCTTTGGGATGGCATATTAGCATGTATTAATATCGAGACCTTTCAAACTTAAAAAATATAAGAAAAAGTTGCATTTTAGGTCAGATGTGAGGGGGGAAATTTTACCATTCTGATTAAAGTGGGAAAAATGCATGGTAAAAGAGTAGTATTTTATGTCACGTTCTGCTCTCCTTAGGAAATGAGCCTTGTTCCTGACGCAGAGCTCCACAGCGTGGTGTGTTTTCACTCTCCCAGTGGAAGAAAGAGCTGAGGGACAGGGTGACGGTGGATGGGAGTCGATACGTAATTAAACATTTAGTCAAATCGTGAACACACAAACTAATAGAGTGGGGATCCTCTGTACGTTGAACGCTGCGTGTGCTGTGCACAGCTATTGTTTGCTGGTAAATAGGCCATGTCAGAGATGCTAAAATCATCAACTTATGTCATAATACAGAAATAGTCATGGATCTTTTCCATGAGATGCATTCATTTCAAAAGCTGATCACAGTAATAGCCATATATTAAGTATAGTTGCTGTAAAATCAAAATGTTTAACTATCTGTACGGATAGCTTCTTTAATATATGGACAGTACTGGAAATTTTTTTTTTTTGGTTGTTGTAATAAATGTGCCATAATACAGGTAATCTCAACTCAGGCCCAATAGTGTGCAGTAAGATGGCTGACACAGAGATGCCCCTGTGCAGTAGCGCGTAGCTTTTAGGGAAGGATCCTCCTGCTTTTCCCTGATGAGCTCTGTTATCAGGCTCTTCTGGCCCCCCCCCCCCCCCCGTCTGTAACCAGATGACTTCAAGTCGCTTAAAAAGAGCTGGGGTTACAAATTTGTAACAAATTAAGCTGGTGCTGACCCAGAGGAGCAGAAGGGGGATGTAGTTATCCCAGCGAGCGTACCCCGTCACAACCCCCCCCCCCCCCTTTTCCTTCCTTCCCTAGGCCCTCTCTCCATTAGGAGACAGCCTTCCCATTGTTGCCACGGACGCGAGGAGAGCCGCGAATGGAACCCTGGAAGAGAAGACGACGACGTGGGAATCGTTTTCGGCGGAACCCGACCCTCGAGCAGGTGCCCCTCCAGGACACTTAAACTCGATGTCGTCTGTTACCCAAACCTCGCGGTCGGGCCGCTATCTCTGCTGCTCCCAACGTCACCGCGGTGCTGCTGGAATGTGACCAGGTCGGGGTTTGGCGGAGGGGGGGAAGGAGGGGGGGTGGATCCGAAAGGGCACACTACCTCAGCATGGCTACCTCTCCTCTACCCTTACAGGTTTGATTTCACCCCCCCCACCCCACCCCACTCATCATCCCTGGCCCCGAAACAGGATGCTTGCGAATATCCCAATTACACCCGCGCTGCATGTCCTTTGTAACCGAATTTCTTCTTCTTCTTATCTTATTTTTTTTTTTTTTTGCTTGCCCCAGGAGCACAATGCGTGCGATTGTCCCGCACACGGCCTGCAGGGCTCTGCTTAAACACGCCCTGTCTGTTCAACACGGAAGGACCCGGAGAACCGCTCGATGCCGCTCGATGCCCGCCCACCTGGCTGGCGTACGCCAGGCTGCAATCGCCCGCATAATCGCGCCGACGCATTTTTACACCGCGGTTTATTCTCGGCCCTTTGTTTGGGTGAAATCAGCGGCTCAGGAGCCCTGATTGAGTCTCCGAGCTGATTTCTGGGATTTGCATACGCCCCTGGTGTGGAGAGGGCAGCCTCCGTTCGCTGTGTACTGGCATTCTTTGTCCTTCACACGATCTGTCTCTCCACCTGACAGCGACTCATCTCGTTTGTCACCCTGATACAATTGTGTCATCAGTCAGACGAAAGTTCTTACAAAATTAACAAACTCTGGCATTTCAGTACAGACGGGGGGGAGGGGAAAGCAACTTCAATGTCGCCAAAAGAAAAAAAAAATGTAACCAATACTTGAACTTGCTGTTGATATCTTGATATTTGTACAATTTTGCTTGGTTAATGAGCTGCCTCCTTAGCATAACGAGCTTTGCATGATTACGTTATTGGCACTTGGAGAAGTGGGGAACATCAAAGTTACCATCATGATTGGGGGGTGGAAAGAATCCAGTAGAATCTCAGAAACAGCACCGCAAGTCTGTTCATCACCAGCAACTGAAGAAAGTAGCTGATCAAGCTAACAAGCCGTTACTTTCGCATTCGTAATGACCTGCAGCTTGGCTGTGTGTCTCTGTAAATGGTAAATGGACTGCATTTATATAGCGCTTTTATCCAAAGCGCTTTACAATTGATGCCTCTCATTCACCAGAGCATTTAGGGGTTAGGTGTCTTGCTCAGGGACACTTTGACACGCCAAGGGTGGGGCTCGAACCAGCAACCCTCCGGCTTACCTCCTGAGCTATGTCGCCCCTGAATGTCGCCTCTGTAATACGAGGTTCTGTTATTGTAACGAGTCCTGCGTGCTTACCTGAACAATTTTACCTGGGGATCTTCACCCCATCCCAAAGTAGTCTTGGCAAAGGGCAACCACCCCTTGGGACAGTGATGTGATCTCAGGCAGGTAAGCGTAGGCCAAAGTGCAATGCTAGCACGGCGATCGTCTTCCGCTGCACTTAAGGTCCAGGGCATTGATACTGTGAGACCCGACCACTGTTTAATCAGTGATGGATGTCTGCGGTTATCTGCGCAGTTTCAATATCCTTAAGTGGTCAACGGATCAGACAATAAAATACGGGAGAAAGTGGGAAGAATGGCGTGTCAGAAACGGTTTCTGAGCAAGTCCCTGAATTCAATAACAACAAACTTAGTCCTTTACTTTTGAGTTGCGGATTCAAGCAGCTTTACAGTGGGAACCCCTGAGATGTTGCCTTGGATATCAGAACGTTTGTCTCCTGAGGTTCTGTTTTATTTGGGCTTGTTTAAACATGCAGGCTAAAATTACGTGCCACCAGTGGGCAGTTCAGTAAGGACAGAATGCAGAATCAATTAGCAAACTCACCAAGAGGATGGAGGTGGGTTGAGAGGTGGGAGTGGGGTGTGGGGGGGGGGGGTCAAGGCATCACTTTTTTGCGGTGAGACTCGAGGAACCGTTGGCGAGATGTGGGAAAGGGAAATAAACCCGCGGACGGTGATCAGACGACACGACACAAATTTCACTGAAGTAGAAGGTTCTGTGCTCATGTTTCCTGGCGGCCTGTCACGTTGAATTACAAAGCCTGATTGGCTGAGTGGAAGGGTCACAGGAGCGTCACCGTATGGTGAATAGAGATGGAGAATAGCAGAAGGCGAGTGGCCTGTCACAGACAGAACGGGCACACACCCCAGGTTCAAGTCCCTCTCTGGGGACTTTAAGAAACCCATCTCAGAAGGGAAGGGTCCTGAAACCCAACCGATCCCACACTGAGTTTAGAACCATCAGAGACCCAGGATTGGTTCCTGAGGGGAGTGAACCTTTATCCTTTCTTTTGCGTGATTACCTTAATGGCACATCGAGGTGCATACACATATACAAGCACATTCTATACAAATGAACACAGTTTAATATCCAGTGATTAGCATTAGCGCCCAAACACATTCTATACACATGTATATATTTTAATATCCAGTGATTAGCATTAGTGCCCAAACACATTCTATACACATGTATATATCTTAATATCCAGTGATTAGCATTAGTGCCCAAACACATTCTATACACATGTATATATTTTAATATCCAGTGATTAGCATTGGTGTCCAGAGGCTATTTACGACCTTCCTCTGTGTGAATAAATCAGCGCTTCTCTGTCCCCGCGAGCGGTGGCTTTCCGACTGTCACCTTCCTGTCAGCCCCTGATATGACTGATGCGTTCGTTGATCTCGCGCTGGCGGCCGATTGGCGGCTGACAGGCCGGAGGTGTCTGCTCGCTGCGACGCGGAACAGCTGTCTGTTGTCACTGTTCCTCTGCCTCTGCTGTGCACAGTGCGCTTGAGAGGGGGCAGCGGTGGTAGTGGAGGGGTTAGGGGGAGCTGGGCTTTTTTCACTGGGAGGTTGCGGGTTCAATTCCCTGCTGGGGCACTGCAGTTGTTCCCTCAAGCGAGGCGCTTAACCCGAATTGATTCGGTCAAATATTCAGCGGCATAAACGGATTGTGTGTAAGCTGCGTAAGTCGATAGCGGTGTTTGTTTGCCAAATGTTAATACAGTGCGGTCCAGCAGAACGCTGTGCATCGCCATGGCGATTTGCACAGGTGGGGGTTGGTTGGTGAGGGGAGGTGAGCTCCCTTGATTCCTGTGCAGTTGAGAAATCTCTGTGCTCATTTCTTGTCATTTTTATCTTTTATTGTTTTGCAAAGGCATAACAGACAAAAGAGTTTGTGTGAACAATGGAATGGAAAACCATGGGGCTCAGGGCAGAATGTGGCAGATAGGGGGTGCTGTGGAGCTGCCCCCCCACCTCCCTCCCGTCACCCCCCAGGGGAGTTTATCTCAGAAACGTGCTGTGGGGGGGTATACGGCTGAATGTCAGGCAGCTAAATGTCAAAGTTCAGCTCTGTGCTGAAAGTGCACTTGCTTAAAGGAAAGCAAAAGGCAACAGTCAAACCACCTCCAGACATTTTTCATTTATAGCCTTCATATGATATGATTGCAAATATTAGCAACCAAGACTCATTGCCCCCCGTTCTGGGGAAACGCAGTGAAATATGGGCTGATAATATGTAATCCTGTGTTAGGAGACTGTCCATTAATAACCTTCAGCAACAAAAACAAGAGAACACGATATAAATCGACTTGCTGGGTTATATTTGTCAAAATGAGGAAATATGGTCATGTTTCTTATCCTTATTCTAGTACGTTCTGTCACAACGCTGTCTGACATTGAAAATGGTGTACTTACAGGAGATAGCTCATAGAACTCATTTGATTACATTCTGAACAACTAACATTCTGATTCCGTCTATAAGGTGCCAAATTTGCCTGTTTATTGGACCCGTGTCTCCTCAGAGAACTTCAAACACAGAATCCAGGATCCTCATTTTCAAACTGGGCCTGACTCTCAAATGCAGAATGTAGAATCCACTCTTTAGGGCAATATAACAACACCCAGCAGAGAACCAGGGCGGTTTTCGAGACAGACGTGTGATTGTTAGGCATTTGCTCTGCATCCAAATGTGTGACAAAGTTGCAATTTGACAAAGGGCCAATTAGTCTCTGCCATTAATTAGCGATAAGACAAACGCATCAGTCAGTGCATACGCCAAAACTGGCTGTCGACGGGCTAGCGGTATTTCCCGACCCCTTAACTATCTTCACATCCACCATGATCTAACATTGGCTCTGCCAAACCCTTGTTCATTGGATTATGGCACACAGGACGATTACGCAGCCAAATGTAAACTTCAGAGTTGAAAGCGCCACACTTTTATGTTCTCGTAAACGAAATAACGCGTCAACAGTTAGAATAACAACATCGCTAACAGCGCAGTGCACTTCTGAAGCCTCCCGGCGTCCAAAAAGTCACTCACATCTATAAATAACATAAATATTCATGCCTTTTGCGCTTATTTGACTGGGCTTTTGAGAGCTTTTCCCTCGTTGGCACGGGCTGAAACGTACCTGCGGTTTGGCAAACCGCGGAACGGCTGGAGCAGAGAACTGCGATCCACATATTTTGTGAGTTTGTAAGTGGGATTCTTCCTCCACACGTTCATCATATGATTTTGCATATTTTATATGTGGTTCATTTTGAGTGGTCAGAGCACATTTGGGACATGGCTGTTGTTGTAGAAGAGGGGCGGCACCACCAGGATTCAAATCTGAATTCATGCTTGTTTGATTCACCTGGGTTGGGTCAGTTTTAGCGTTAATACTCTGGTTGCCAGTTTCATCGTCATGGTGCAAGATCTCTCCAATCTCATTGGGTAACAGGATCTCTCTGGGTTATAGGATCTCTGGGTTACAGGATCTCTCTGGGTAACAGGATCTCTCTTGGTAACAGGATCTCTCTGGGTTATAGGATCTCTCTGGGTAACAGAATCACTCTTGGTAACAGGATCTTTCTGGGTTATAGGATCTCTGGGTTACAGGATCTCTCTGGGTACCAGGATCCTAACAGGATGGCATCCACTGCACGGGTGAGTTTGCTAACTGGGTAACAGGATCTCTCTGCGTAATAGGATCTCTCTTGGTTACATAGAGAGATGACGCTGTCTGCATTATTGACAGCAGTCATGCACGTGGTTGTGGGGAGGGTGTTGAATGGCCTCCCACACGCAAGGGACACCCCCCCTCCCTGAGCACAGTGTGAAACATTTTTTGCGTGCACCATATCATTAACAGTTTCTGTACTTTATTTCACGATTCAGAATCTCGCGAGTTGCCTTTGGACGATGGCATCCGCTGTTTTGTATTTAAGGGGGTGGACGCAGTGATGCATAATTACATTACCTCAACACTCGTTCACCGTATGGACTGATGCGCACCGGTGGCACGTCTGCGCTGGATTCACAAAGGGAAACACGCTGGCCTGCGCAGGCTGGGGGGGGGTCTCCAGGGGCCTCCTCCTCCCCTGCAGCGGTGTTTAATACCGTTAAAGTGCGTGATCGCTTATCAGAGTGCTCCCGACGCACCGTTTGGTGCGTTAAAAAAAAAAAAACACCTTTTCTGTCTTTTCCTGGGAAAGGAACGCCCGCCATATGGCCGCCGTGGTCGGACTCATTTTCGGCAAACGCCGGCTCGTAAACAGGGGAAATGAAATGAAATGAAATGAAAATACCTGGACGGAGTGTAGCACAGTGGGTAAGGAACTGGGCTTGTAACCGAAAGGTCGCAGGTTCGATTCCCGGGTAGGACACTGCCATCGTACCCTTGAGCAAGGTACTTAACCTGCATTGCTTCAGTATATATCCAGCTGTATAAATGGATGCAGTGTAAAAGTTGTGTAAGTCGCTCTGGATAAGAGCGTCTCCTAAATGCCTGTAATGTAATGTAACGAAACGCGGTCCCTTTTCACGATGAGAGTGGCTGTCATCTCATGCCAAACGAGGTGGGCCCAGGCCTCGACGAGATTTTTCGGTCTGTTCCTCCACGCCCGCGCGGGCACCTGGAGCTCGGTTTCTGCGTTTGCCTGTCAGAAACGGAGAGGCCTGTCAGTCACGCGGCCTTCAGGGGCGCACGTGCATCACGGCCTCCATCGAAACGATGCGTCTCCTCTATGAATCATTCATGGAGCCGAATCGTATCGCCTCGCGAAGAACGACGCGAAGAAAGCGTTACATAAAACGCTGGCCTCGTACGTGATGTAAAACAAGATGTCACTCGGCCTGGGGTCAGCCCTCTAACCAAAATTCCTACACACGCACTTATGAATGATTTATAGAGATGTTGTTTTGTGGTAACGAAGGCATTAAGCACGCTCCAGAAAAGCCTTTAGGAATGAATACTTCATGGGGAGGTTTTTCTGATCTGCAGGTTCAGAGGCCATCTCTGTCGTGATAGAGGTCAGCCATCTTGCGCGTTGGTTCCGGGAGCTGTGGGCTGGGGCCCGATCGTGGGTCACGAGCCGGATGCAGGTGGGTTTCCAGGCGCACCTGAAGAACGCATTAAACCGAAATGAAGCTACGCGCTAGTCAGACGCCGATGTTGTTATATTCACTTGTGTATTTTAAAAGTTTGAATGTTTTTAAAAATGTACTTTTGAAAAGGATTATATATGCATAGCATCATGGAAATTCAGCTATGTATGAATGTGGAGATCTGCGGAGCCTTTGCAGCAGTACTTATCCGCAGTGGCTTTATTTGCTTAAAAGCGTCTTAATTTATAAACACAGCTGAAAAGATGCACTTCTGTTTATATATTTTATAACTTAATAACACATTTTTAAAGCTACAAAATAAAGCACAAAAATACACACATAAAACAACTTTCTCCCCATTTGATGTACTGTTGTATTGTACATACAGTATACTACAGTATAGGCTAAAAGCACTATTAAACCTGCGGTGCTGCTTTCTCAAATAAAATCTTCCGTCAGCGTGCACTGTTGGGCTAAGAACAAGGTCACAACCCAGATTTAACTGCATTGTGAAACCCGGCAACATCATTAAAATTTCACGCCCAAATAAAAACTGAAGAGCACATGTAATTATTTGATGACTTGAGTTTGTTCCCAATTAAATTTAAATGTTCTCATTTAAATTTCTGTCCTGTCACCTATGCAAGTGTTTTCTTCCTTGATAAAATGTGAAGATAGCGAGTTTGTGTTCACTGTAAAGTGTTAATTAAGGGAAGACAGACCTCTGACAATTAGGCACGTGTTTTTTCCCTCCATTTTCCCCCTGACCCTGTCAGAATGAGATGGAACAGATTGACAGTTGGGCCGGCGCTGTTCCGGATTTCAAATTTCATCCCGATGAAAGGGAGGAGGTAAGAATACTGATAAAGAACTGAGGTAATTTTTTTTAAAAATTTGAATTTGTTCCCTAGTTACAGTGCGTGAGGACACAGGATGTAGTGAGACTGTGGGGTTTTGGGAGAGGGTGAGGTTGGGGGGTAGGTGGGGGGGTATGTAGATGGGGAACCTGGCTTACCCTGTATTTGAGGGGCTCTGGGTTTGGGGAGTGTTAAACTGTATTTGATGCACAGGAAGGACGTAATTAAACCAAAATGTTCATAGAAGTGATTTGAATAACATGGTTTATGTAAATTATTCCTTCCTCCGTGATTTGATTAATTTAACAGTAACATGTTAAAATGTTATGCTAAATAAATATAAGGGCACTTTATTTAAATGTGACAAATATATTCATGTTTTGTACAATTTCAGGCAAAATGTCATGCACATTTGTATTCTTATTAAGACATTAAAATATATTAATTATTAATGTTATTTAAAAATGACTTGAAATTCAAATAGTTGTCCTAAAGCAAATATCTGGCCTGCAGTTCATATTAGAC
Organism: Anguilla rostrata; assembly: GCF_018555375.3. Lineage (NCBI taxonomy): Eukaryota > Metazoa > Chordata > Actinopteri > Anguilliformes > Anguillidae > Anguilla > Anguilla rostrata. The sequence goes on along the minus strand of NC_057947.1, from coordinate 31,507,080 downwards.
TAGGCAGTAAACACAAATAAAGACTTTGAAAATAATAATCAAATACAACACATACAAAAGCATTTTTGAAGATGACTTTCTGTTTTAATATCTTACTTAACACTATTTCATGAATGATTTATTTGGCTGAGATATAGAGATATCTTTTCTAAAATAAAAATAAGATTTTATGTCATTTCACTGATTATTTATGATATAATTTACTAGAACAGGTTAGAGTTACAGTATGGCACAATTTATGCACAGATGGTCAGAGCAGACTATTGAGATGTGTAGATTCAGAGAGTAGTTAACGCTATTTTTTTATTTGTGTGTGTGTGTGTGTGTGGGGGGGGGGGGGTGTGTGTGGGGGGTAGAGGTAGTGTTTATTGTCTGGTAGTGGAATTTCCAGGCAGTTTGATTTGGGGTTTGAATTAAAACTTTAAGCTAATTCAGGAATGGCTGTCATCTTTCAGAGGAGAAGACGCTCTCGCTCTCCGTTTTTGTGAGCTCTGGTGCTCCGGTGTCCCCCGCCCGCCCTGCCAATCTGCTCGTAACGGATCATTACCAAGGTGAGGATACACACAGGTGCCCCTGCCTGCCCCACAGACCCACCTGCCACTCAGGAGGTGAAGAGAGGCCCGTTTACACTGGACACGCTGGGCCTGTAACACACACTCTGAGAGAGAGAGAGAGAGAGAGAGAGAGAGAGAGAGAGGAGAGGAAGAGGGAGAGAGAAAGAGAGGAGAGGGAGAGAGAGAGAGAGAGAGTGGGAGAGAGAGAGAGGGAGAGAGAGAGAGGAGAGAGGAGAGAAGAAGAGAGTGAGGAGAGAGAGAGGGGAGGGGGAGAGGAAGAGAGAGAGGAGACCAGGAGGAGGGGGAGAGAGAGAGAAGGAGAGAGAGGGAGGAGAAGAAGGAGGAGAGAGAGAAGAGAGGGAGAGAAAGAGGAGAGAGAGAGAGAGAGAGGAGGAGAAGAGAGAGGAGAGAGGGGAGAGAGAGAGAGAAAGATAGAGAGGGGGAGTGATAGAGGGGAGAGAGAGAGAGAGAAAGAGAGAGAGGCAGCCACACTTTGTCGACCCTGCCTCAGTCTACCGAATGGCACGCCGTTAATGGATCAGCAGCCTGCCTGCGTCTGAACCGCCTTAATTAGCAATTCTGCGCCTTATTTTTGTTTGGTTTCCCCTCTGGCTGCTAATTAATGCTTAATCGAAACTGCTGAGCTGAGCTTGAGAAGGGTTCATGAATATTGAAATTAGCCCCAACAATTTTTTTTTGGGGGGGGGAATGGTGCCATTTGTGTTCACTACTGTCAAGGGTTTCATGCGCAATTTAATTCCATTTCTTATTTCTATAACAATACTGCTACTACTACTACAACTACCACCATTACTAATACTGCTGTGGGTATTGCTACGGGTACTGCTACTGCTGCTGCTACTACTACTACTACTGCTGCTGCTGCTGCTGCTACTGCAACTACTATGACTACTAATAATAATGATAATATTAATAAAGAAATAATACACAAGATAATAATGAAATGAACTGTCAGGTGAATGATAGGTCTAACACTATTGCTTTCCAATGCATACTGAAAGATAACAGAAACACCTTGGCCCTAATTCAATTCATTTTATTTAGTTTAAAACGCCGTTTCCTATTTTCACTGTGATACTGTAGTTCAGTACTATCCTGCAAGTATTCAGTTGCTGGAAATACAGGACCAGGGGTTGGATAGGGTAGGACATTTTTACATAAATGCTTACTGGTCATGATTAATTATTAAACATGTCAGTAATATTTACGCATGTCAATAATATAATGACCCACTCTATACTGCTGTTAGGACTGTATAATTTTACATATCACATAATATTTACATTCCGCTATCAGAAATGTAATGCATTTGTTTTTAATTGTGCATTTACTGAATAGGAGGGAGATCACCAGTTCAAGATCATGTTTCTAAATGTCACACTATCACATTGATTTTCCTCAGACCTTCACTAAAACTTATGTTACATTACTAGGTATTGTTCTGAAACTGTGTATGTTTTAACTCCTCAAATAAATTAGCTAAGGCCTCCCTTCTCTCCAGTTCACATTTTGGCTTTTTTTCAGATGTGAAGTTCACTTCTTACTTCTTACTTGTACATTTTTGCATCTTGGTAGCTCTTAATGCGACATGATTATTAATGATTCCTTGCAGAAAATGCCTGTCATCTGCTTTTATGGAATGCGCGTCGGTGCGCAGAAAAATAATTTAAAAATATACTCCAACCAGTGCTGTTTACCATATTTTATTAAAAACATAACATTTAAATGCATTTATTCAAATGGCAGACATTTCCTTTGTGTTGTTATTCAGATGTTCGCACAGGCGTTACTTATTCAACCCGACCTAATTTAAATAACATTTATCACAAAAAAAAAAAAATAAAAAATCACGCACACTTTTTGAAAATAACAAACAAACATGTGACTCCGAAGTGGTGATGTTGAGCGGAAGTTGGGCTGGGGGAGCTCTGAGCGGTGCTCAGGTTCGAGTCTGGTGACAGTTTTTGTGAGGTTAATTCAAATAATATTTGACTTTCGGTTGACGGGGGGGTTGGGGGGCTGTCAGGGGGCGATGTGTTGTACCGAAACAGAACACGCCTATCACTGAAAGCGGAATTTGCATAATGACATCGCTTTCGTCTCTGCCAAGCGATCGCCTCTGAAATCTGCCCCCGGAGCCGCGGAGGAGGAGTGGAGCGAGGGATGTGGAATGGGGATGTGGGATATGAGCGAAGTACAGGAGAGATGCATCACCCATCTGGGTAAACAAACCCGGTTTCACCTCTCAGGGAAAACAGTAGGTTGCCCCCGACGTCTGACCCTAACTGCCGCTGAGAGAGGTGTAGTGTGGGGCAACTCGAGTGCCTCCTGCAGCACCAGGGGCTAACCACCCCGAATGTCTGCTAACTTATCGACATGCTGACGCTACACTGCGTGACGCATTTAGCCATTTACAGCCATTGGCTCGTGATTTAGACATGCAAATAAAAAGCTAGGCCGCAACTCTCCCCTTCAAAAAGTGAGAGTTTGCAACAGGATGTTACTGCCTTATAAGGAGGTCTTCACTCAGTGACGGCTTAGAAGATATCTCAGCGACACACAGCCCTCCGCTGATTTTTCATTTCAATTTAAAATCAGCAGCCAATTTAGACCCAAGAAACCGGGCGAGGAGCTACCTGTATAATCGACGGCTTTAAATCGACCAATTTACCGTGTACTGAGTACTGAGTACTCACCAAGTACTGAGTGAGTACTAAATCCTGGGGCTCCCCTGAGCTCAAGGCTGAGGATTCCCATCCTTAGAGACACGATGTGAACCTCGTGGTGGTTTCGACGGATCGATTCCGAGTACTAATCGGAGTCCTGTGTCCTCTGCGTCCAATTTTAAAAATGCTGCTTTCCCTGCTAATATGAAAAATTGAAAAACATTTTTCCGAGTTACCACCTATTCCTGCAGGACCCCAACGATCAAATACTCTCTGTATGAGAGTACATTTTAGGCCTGTTGAGATGGATCTGGACCTCAAAAATATCAATTTACAATGAAATAGCGGAACTACGGGTGAGCACAGCTCGTAGGATTCACTGGTAAGAAAAAGCCGTGAAACATGCTTTCCAGTCATTTTAGATTTTTTCTTTAGAATGGGTGTGAATGTACAAAATAGTTGTCAATGTTCTTTTTTCAAGCTGTGTGGTTATAAAATTTGCGCCATATATTTTACACCATATTTATATTATTTTATTACCATGCATATGTACATAAAATAAAATGCAGCCATGCCTTTGTGTCTCTACAAGCATTCATATCCCAGAGCTTGGCTGCATTTCAGTACACACAGGCAACAAAAAATAAATAGAAATAAAATCAAATTAAATCAAGACTTGAGCGGCATACAATTTGCTCACATTTGCAAAAAGGCTAATATTGACCTTATTATTTGGATTTGTCATTGGTTTTTCATTCTCAGGAGAAACGTCAGGAAGTATTTGATAACTGCCGAGCAAGTGTTTCAAGGTGTAAAAACCAATTATCAGTCAGCCCTGCCAAGAATTTTTCCATGACGTGCAAACTGGGTATAATTCTTAAGCAAGCACCCATTTTATTTATTCTTTTTTTCTTCTTCTTAATTTAGAGAATTTGAGTGAGCTGTGCAGACATTGTTAGCAAAGTGCTAATAGCCTGTTACACATTTTAAGAGAATACCCTATAACTGCCTGTGCTGCCGCACAGAGTGAGACGAACGGACAGACAGTCAGAAGCGCAGGGACTTACCCGAGGACGAACAGAGAAACACCCCCTTTAAAGCCTATCCGCCTTTCCTCTGTGAGGCCATGTTTCGCCAACCAAGACTTCAGTGAATCGCTCTTTTCCTGGTGGTCCCGCTTTTAAGTGAACGTTGATTTCGGTCGAAGCACCTGCTACAGTACGCCTGTAGTGCAACTTGCCGGGGAGAAACTTCGCAAAAAGATCGTTTGCCGGGTTTCGTTTGGTTTCATAGCCTAAGTTGATGCACGCACTCCATCGTTCGACTTGCAAATTATACAATTATGCGGAGTGGGATTGACTTTTTAAAAATACGGTAAATACATTTAAAATGTGGAAACTGCCCTCTAATTAAAATATAATGATATTTTCCCGCTCAAATCTGGAAGGGTCATATCGTGTGTTGCTATGTAGATGATGAATTAATATGTTCATGTATTCATTTATTAATTTATACATTTGTCTAGTTGCTTTGTTGAATATGGGTCTGTATTCATTTATACATTTGGGTAGTTATGTAGTTGAATATGGTCCTGTATACATTTAGTAATTCATACATTTGGGTCATTATTTATTAAGACATGGCCCCTATTTAGAGTTTTAAAGTGCTTCTGTGATGGTGGTGATGTATGGAAGCTTATCTGTGGGAGAAGTCTTTTTTATGAAACACATGAAAGAAATCCACCTAACAATTTCTCCCAAGAAAATTGTGAGGGGGAATTAATTTTGGCAGTCTTTGATCAGATTTACCTGGCAAAAAACTTGCTGCCCTCCATAGCTCATTCCTTAACCCTTTGAAGAGCGGGTCTTTGGAATGTTTTTCCCCCAAAACAATCCAATGTTCTAAGTCAGTGTTCTTGATCTCCGCTGCTTTCAGTAGTGATCGTTACACCAGCAATAGAATGTTCAGCTAAGAACATTCTAATCTCATCTTTGTGATCTTCCCCCTTAAAGAGTTAAAGAATAGAGGAAAGGTACAAAAACAAACTTCGGTTGGTGTGTCTGGAAAAACTTTTCTCTGAAAGTGGGACAAAAGGCCGCTTTAGCAAGCAGGTCACAGGAAACCAAGGTTTATTTATTTATTTTTACGGCGGTTTATATTAGTTTTTTAAAATTTATAAATAAACATTATTTAAAACATCTGTCAAGCCCTGTTAAATGTATCCTACGTGGTTCAGTAGGCTCGGGAACCAAGGGGCAAAAGAATATTTAATTATTGTGCTAACTGAATAATCAAAAAGTCAATTTTCAAACAGGCCCCTGAATGCAAAAGACAATTGAATTTGTAATATCTGCATGCACAATTGCCCCCCCACCCCCACCGCACCCCCTACTCCTACCCTGCTCTCCAGTTTACTGGAGAAATGTAATACATTAAGATAGCGCCGCCTTCCACTGCTCTCCCTCCCTCTAATTCACTTGTCCTTGCTGCTAATTAGATTGTTTTATCAGCCTGGTATTAACACAAAGATGGATTGCGCGACTTGTGTTACACTAGCATTTAAGTGGGCCGCATTGATCCGATTACATTGGAGATGCCAATGAAAATTAATTATCCAATAATTGATCATTAGCCTGGTGTAAACAGCGGTGGGCTCTGGGGATGCCTGTCTGACATCGTCTCTCGCTCTTCGGAAGGCACAGATAAGGACGACTTCTTCTGGAACTGGGGAGAGGCATGGTTCCTTTTGAACAGAAAGGAAATGTGTGCCCAAAATCTGAAGCCTATTGTGTTTGAGTCCTATCGGGTGATGAGTTATATTTATGAATATCAGGCTGTAGGAGTGTGCAGTGTGGAGTATCAGGCTCTGCAGTGTGCAGTGTGGAGTATGAATATCACACCCTGGAGTGTGCAGTGTGGAGTATCAGGCTCTGCAGTGTGCAGTGTGGAGTATGAATATCACACCCTGGAGTGTGCAGTGTGGAGTATCAGGCTCTGCAGTGTGAATATCAGGTAGAGATGCTGTTGCTGGGCCGCGGAGTTTGGCCGACCTCCAAGCGTAGCGCTCGGCTAACCCCGACGACCCGCGTTGTTTCTCTTTGGCTGGCTGAGCGCGGTCACATGACCTCAGGTGTTAAAGGCTGAACCCACTGGCCTTGGGAATGCCTCTGAATGGTTCCTTAATTATGTAGCCGAAAGCCATTCATTCCTGGAGCTAGTTTAGGAAAACAGAGGCGGTGTGCTCCGAAGAACGATATGTGTGAAATGATTGTGAAGCAAAGCATCGCAGAGCCAGGGTGCAAAATCATTCAAAGAGGTGATCAGCTCTCAACATTTTATTTGGAGGTTCCTTAGAAAGGTTGGCTGGTAACATTTTTTTTTTGGCAGTAGGTAATTGATTTAATTAAATTAAAGGTTCTTAGTTTTTAGTCATATTGCAGAACATGAGATTAGTGTTCTCAATGTGTAGCTGTGAAAAAAAAACAAACAGTGTGAAACACTAAAAACTGCAGCACAATGCATAAAAAATGACTGTTTACATATATGCATGTATACAGTAATTTGTTATTGTGCTGCGGCTTTTAGTGTTGGAATAGATAAACATCTGCTTGGCTGGTCGGTGTTTATCTGTTTTAAAATATTAAGAGTTCTTAAAAGAATGCATTTATTCTACGGTGATTTGTCATTTTCTTTTGTGGGATCATCCGTTCTTATCTGTTGGTGAATCGCGGCTGTGTGCGTATCTGTGAACATCACCTTCAGTCTTTTCGGTCGTTAATCTGTTGCACAGTGTTGGAATGTGTTCCACACCTGCCCCCATTATTTTTCTGGGATCTTAAAGGATTTATTCTTTTTTTTTTGTTTTTGGTTTTTTTTTAAGGTTCTCTTTTCTGAGAACAGCCTGGTAATGAGACAGGTTAAACTGATAAAAAAATACATCACAATGTCCCGGTTTACATTAAAAGTTGTAGAAAGTCTGCGGTTACATTTGGGTATATCTTCTTTGTGTTTTATATTCCAGTTTGGATTGCTATTAATGTATGTCCTGAGGGACTCGTGACTCTTTGGCTGTCCCCACATCCTAGTTTTGTCCTATTAAAAAACAGAATACGGTGAGCTTGTAGGCACCGGAAGGTCAACACAAAACAGCGTCCTGTCTCCTCTCGTGGCTACGAGAGAAGACGGGGAGTGTTGAGGGAATTCGTTCAGTTCCAGAGGGGTGATTTGGGGAGGGTTTTTTTTGCATCTGCTTACATTACATTACATTACAGGCATTTGGCAGGCGCTCTTATCCAGAGCGACGTACAACAAAGTGTATAACCATAACCAGGAACAAGTATGACGAAACACCTAGAGAGAAGTACCGGTCCAAGTGCAGGGAACAACCGCATAGTTCAACTTGGACCCTGAATGTTAAAAGGTGCAAGCAGCTCTTCCATCCAACAGTAAAGTTATACGTGAACCGGAAGCCCGCAGGTGTACATATACAGGTAGCTGTGTTAAGGTGATATCCAGTTTAGTGACAGGCCAGGAGTGATTCACTCTTCCACTTGCAGAGGATGGTGCGCGATCTGTGTTATTTCTGCGATCTCTTCAACGCTGCTGTGTGACCTTCCTCTGGCCAGATCACTCAGACATGGCTTCTTCATACGTTCATATTTTTGAATGTAATTTATTTTCCTTCTCAATTTGTGACAGTTTTCATTCTCAGCCATGTGAACAGTGTAACGTGTTTAGCTGCCTTCAGCTGTCTTCACATGTTTCCCGATGTCTCTTAACACAAAGGAATGTCCCGGAGTGACAGTCTGAGAGCAACCTGAACCGGAGGGCCGCCATTTTAACTTCCTGCCACTAGATGGCGATGTGCGTTAACGGTCTCAGTGGGGGGCGTGTGTGTCAGCGACTCCGTAGCGGTGGCTGCTCTGTTTGTCGTTGTTCACCTACACCGTTAAGGAGGAGGAGGAACTGAGTCGCACTGGAGAGGCAGAAAAAGGAGGAGATGGCAGAGATGAAATGGCATGTAGGTGTGCTGCAGGTTATAAACTGTTTAGTGAAGAGGATTTCAGTGTGACCTCCAGTCAGTTTTGCCACCAGTATTTCTGATCGTTTTAATGCTTGACAGCGATGAACTCCAAATTAAGTATAATTTATTGACTTCATGCTCTCCGTCATCAGCTTCTGAAAATAAAAGAAGGATACATTTTGAAAAGATGAAATGAAGAGCACATCCTGTTGAGGGAGAGTATGGATGAGCGTGGAGATGATGAAGAGGTGTTTCTCAGGGAGGGCCCACTGGGCTCTCTCTCTCTCTTCTCTCTCTCCTTCTGCTGTCTTTTCTCTTTCCTCCTCTTGTCATTTAAATCATGTCTGCTTATGTTTCTGGGTACGTGCGTGAAGAGCAATCTCAGAGACGCACAGCTGAGAGAAGCCGAATCGTAACGAATGGCTGGGAAGGCAAGCGCTGTGTGTTAAACCTGAACCACCGCAGACTGACAAAAATATGCCTGCCCCCCCATTCCCCCTGCCCCTCCCCCACTGACTTCTCAAAAGCTGATTCTGAACAAAACACGATGCGCGATGCTCCTGGAATAAAGACGGGAGGTTCTGTTGCCGTTTTGTTGCGCTGTCATTTTGACACGAGCAAGAGAGTCGTTTCAACGGCACTTTGTAGTTTTTTGGGTAAAGAAAAGAACTTTCCTCTCTTTGATTCACATTTTTTTCTCTGATGTCAGTTCCTTGTTTCTTGCCATTTTTTTAGATAAACTCATGGGACCGATGAAGCTCGTGGGACGGAAATTTGCGGAAATATAAAAGAGAAACAATCAGCAAATGTAAACAATCATTTTCTGTTTGAAGAGACAACCTGGCAAACAAGATGAGAATAGTTACCAAGGCTACAGGAGGATGGAGGTGTCGTCATGGCGTTGTGAACTTTCTTGACTTCTTGGACTTCCTGTCTCTGACTGAACAAATAGTTACTCATTCTCACTGTTCCAACACTGTGACAATATTGCACCACCCAGTTAGATCCAAGGACAAAAAAAAAAAAAGAAACAACCTACGCAGGGCTGTATCTGTGATTACATCCTATGTGGCTTGTATGGTCAATACTAACAGTATAAACAGAGTGTATAGAGCTTCTAACAGCTGATCATGGGAATGGTATCGTCCATGATGATGATGATGACTATGGTAATAATGAAGATAATGGGTGTGAGAGGTGTGTCGTGCAGTTCTGCAGAGATTGCTCCAGGGATGCCAGTGATCCTTTTAGAGCAGATCAGCAGATCTGAGCGTTCAGTCGGCGGCGGCAGCATCTGAACGCGAGCTCTTTTAGCCGTTACCACATTAGCATACTGCAACAGCGCTGTAAAACCATCGCCACCGCCGCCGCTGCCATTAGCGTTATTATCGCAGCCGGGGACACGCGCGCTCCATCAGCAAGCCGAGCTGCGGAGCTGCTGCGTGTCGCGTGTTTTAATGCGTTTAATGCGTTCGTATTTATTCCGGCGGGCGGGCGGGCGGACGGGAGCGTCTCTAACTCTCTCGCGCGACGCAGTTAATGTCAGCGCACCCATTTTTAAAAACCGAAGAGGTTACCGTGTTTCTACCATCTCGGGCTACGGGGGAAAGTGAAAATGGCATCGCATGCTTTAACAATCATTCGGACATTTCGATGTACAGGTAATGGCAAAATAAATAAATAAATAATAAAACCCCCGCTGTGTAAACATGAGCTACTGTACAAGAGGAAATGCCCAGTTTGCACTGGAGCTGGTCTCCACTGATATTTCAGCCAATAAACAATGGTTTCCAGTCCCACAGGGGTGGTTTCTGCCACTTCTATCTTGTTAGCTCAGTGATTCAGTGCTCTTGTGACTCAACAAGTCAGCCATGCCCACCCATCCCCCCTTTCATGTATTTAGACTTTATTAATTTGCCTGTCTGTTGGTGATATGCATGACACCCAGCCAATGGACATCAAGATCTCCAGCTTTTTAAAATTTTATTTTCCCCAATCTAAAAACATAGATATTAGGTGTTAGGTCCTTTAGACTCATGCCATTCCATATTTATGAATTTCAAATTTTCTGCAATTACATTTTTCTCCCCATGGTATAGATTCTCTCTGAACACGCTATTAAATCCAATTTTTTTGAATGTCCCACAATTGCACAACCTTTAACCCTCTATCTGCTTTCCGGCACATAACCTTGAGAACCCTAATGGGTCCCATTCCTCAATAATGCGTTACGCGACAGTTAGCTCACCAGCGGATGGTTCGCCAATTCTTTTTATTATTCTAAAGTCGCATCTCTGCGCAAACTGGTGTTACCATTCAGACGCGCCCCGCACCGCTCCCCCGGCCCCTTCCCCCTCCCCCTCTCCTTCCACTGCGGTAACTCCGGTACCGGCTGGGTGGGTGTAAAAAAAGACGAGAAACCGTGGAAACGGAAGCGGCGGCGGCGGCGGCGGCAGCTTTGCACTGTGGTGGCCGCGTGATGTCAGAGCTCGTCGAGCACGTCTCTCGCGCATGTGAGGAAATTTCAGGATTAAGGGCATGATGTTTGCGTTCATTCAGCCCACAACAGGACAGATTTAAAGTTTTCCTTGGCTACGCACTGGAACAAAAATATGGGATCATATTCCTTAGTTCAGCCAAGGCTGCGTTATACCGTCATTATCCCCCCAACCCCCCCACCCTGAGGATGGGTCCAATCCAGTAATTACTGGTGCTGCCAGCAGTAGCTGACTCTCGTGTACCAGCTCAATCCTATTATCCATGGCCCCCTCATGCCCACCCCCCCCAAAGCTTGTTGGAGTCTTTTGGCTTTCTTGGGTAAAGAGGAGGCTCTGGGGTTATTGAGAGCACCCCCCCCCCCACCCCTCCTGCCCCTTCCCATCCTCACCCCCTCTGAAAGAAATGAAGCTCCTCCCCTTGGGCGGGTTCTGGCCCGGCTGGGTGCTCAAGCGTGTGGTGTGCGGTGGGATGGGGAGGGAGGGGGGAAAGGGGAGGGAGGGGGCAGAGGGGTGGAATTTGGAAGGAGTCACGGTTGCCATGTTTGTAAAGAGTCCCCTGTGTAGGAGGATCCGGCCTCTCCCTGTAGTCACCCCTGAGCCCCTAATTACCAGTCAGATGTCACACTCACCCCCCCCCCCCCACAGAGCAGCAGCCTGGATACAGAATTTGAATATTCCAAAGACCCTGGGGGGCAGTGTGGGGGGGAGGGGGGATGGTGTGGCTGTGTGCTCCATGTCACTGTCCCTGTCAACCTCTTGTGACACGTTTTGGTGTCTGTTGGCATGGCGATGCCCGTCTGCTGGGGGTGGCTGAGTGGCATGTGCTCTGAGGAGCGGTATGGACTGCAAACTGGGCAGAGGGGGGTGGGTTAGGGGACAGGGGTGCAACAGGGGTGCAGGCCCGTCGTCCCAAATCTCGTCTCTGGCGCCAGACTGGTAAACGCTTTGCCAAAACAGCAGGATGCCTCCCAGGCACGCTGTCTCTCCCTCTCTCCCTCCCGGTGTCCACGTTCAATCCTCTCTGTCTTTCTCTCTATCTCTCTCTCTCTCTCTCTCTCAGTCCCTTGCTTCCTGCCAACACAGGTTCATCTGCACTGCTGCAGTTTTTTTTTGCAGATTAATAATAAATAATTTGAATTTTTGCTGTATTTGAGCACTGATACCTGGTCTGACAGAGCACTGAGGTCACTGAATGAATCGGGAGAACTGAACCAGCAGTTCACACTCTCTAAATATCTTCTTCTTCCCCCTGTGACCAGGTAGGCAGGTTTTCCCTCCTCATTTTTATAGTCCCTGGTTATTTCCAGCTCTCTCTCTTTCTCTCTCCACCCCCCCTCCCTCCCTCCCTGTCTCTCTCTCTCTCCCTCCCTTTCATCATTTTTTCAGGTTTTCATAAAACAAACACCATTAATGAACCGCCGTGCTGACACACGCAGGAACTCAGCGGCAAAATTTATGCATGAACAACTTATCAAATCCTGGCCTTCCCCGTGTCATTCAGGGAATCTCAAAGAGAATACATAACTACCGGGGAAGGAGAGAGGGAAGAAGGAGGGGGGGAGGGGGGGAGGGGATGCTCAGGGAGAGAACCGCAAACCCACAACATGCCTTTGAAGCACTCGGATATTGATATAAATAATTTTAATAATTATTCTGATGGCGTCAAGCGCAGGCCATGCTTTGATACCCTGGATTCCAGCTTAACCTACCCATAATGCACCACATATTAGCGCAGGTAAGGTAGGCACTAACGGCGAAGGCATACGCGCAGGTGTGGAGAGAGCAATTCTGTCTTTATTACTGTTTCTGGGAGAAAATATCGTTGGCTGTTTTTCTGAAGTTTTTTTTGCTGTAATTACCGAAGCTGCTCTGTTGTGAAGGGGTTTTGGGTGTGTGTGTGTGTGTGTGTGTGTGTGGGGGGTTTGCGGTGGAGTGTGTGTGTGTGTGTGTGTAGAGGGGTTTGAGGTGGGGGTGTGTGTGTATGTGTGTGTGTGTGTGTGTGGGGGGGTTTGAGGTGGGGGTGTGTGTGTACGGGGTGGGATGTGTGTGGGGGGGGGATTTGAGGTGGAGGTATGTGTGTATGTGTGTGTGTGGGGGGCGGTTTGGGGTGTGGTGTGTGTGTGTGTTTGGGGTGTGTGTATGTGTATGTGTGGGGGGCGGGGGATTGGGTGTGTGTATGTGTATGCGTGTGTTGGGGGGTTGGTGGTGGGGTGAGGTGTGTGTGTATGTGTGGGGGTGAGGTGTGGTATGTGTGTGTGTGGGGGGTTTGGGTGTGTGTGTGTGTGTGTGTTTGGGGTGTGTGATGTGTATGTGTGTGTTGGGGGTTGGTGGTGGGGGTGAGGTGTGTGTGTATGTGTGAGGGGTGGGGGGGGTGAGGTGTGTATGTATGTGTGGGGGGGGAGGTTTGGGGTGTGTGTATGTGTATGTGTGTGTTGGGGGTTGGTGGGGGGGTGGGTGTGTGTGTAGTGGTGTGTGTGTGTGTGTGTGGGGGAGGTTTGTGGTGTGTGTGTTGGGGGGTTGGTGGTGGGGGTGAGGTGTGTGTATGTATGTGTGGTGTGGGGGGGAGGTTTGGGGTGTGTGTATGTGTATGTGTGGGGGGGGGGGGGGGGTGTGTGTTGTGTGTTGGGGGGTTGGTGGTGGGGGTGAGGTGTGTATGTGTGTATGTGTGTGTGGGGGGAGGTTTGGGGTGTGTGTGGGGGTGGGCGGGTGGGGTGAGTGTATGTTAGTGTGGGGGGGGGCGGGGGTGAGGTGTGTGTGTATGTGTGGGGGTGGGGAGGATTGGGGTGTGTGTAGTGTATGTGTGTGTTGGGGGGTTGGTGGTGGGGGTGAGGTGTGTGTGTATGTGTGAGGGGTGGGGGGGTGGGGGTGAGGTGTGTGTGTATGTTGGGGGGGTTGGTGGTGGGGGGGTTGCAGTGAAGCCGATGTGCTGTAAATTGATTTCAGGGGAGGTCTGATGGATGAATGCGAAATGAACGTCTTCATCGGCGACCCCTCTGCCTCCGCGTCGGCTCTGCCCGTCCGGAGCGCCGCTGTGATTGACAGGCCCCCTAACGAGCTCTGTCTGCGGCCGCGGAGCGATTCACCTGCGCGGATCACACTGCACCCCCCGCGCCGCCCGCACCACCATGCTGCCTCGCCCCCCCCGCACCGCCCCCACCGGCCCCACCCCCCCGCACCGCCACGCCGCCCCGCCCCGTGTGACAGTGAGTGGGTGATTGAGAGAGAGAGTGTGTGTGAGTGAGTGAGTGATTTAGAGAGAGAGAGTGTGTGAGTGAGTGAGTGATTTAGAGAGAGAGAGTGTTTGTGAGTGAGTGAGTGATTTAGAGAGAGAGAGAGAGAGCTGTGTGAGTGAGTGAGTGATTTAGAGGAGAGAGAGAGAGAGAGAGAGAGAGGGGAGAGAGAGAGAGAGAGAGAGAGAGGGGGAGAGAGAGAGAGTGTGTGAGTGAGTGAGTGATTTAGAGAGAGAGAGAGAGAGAGAGAGTGTGAGTGAGTGAGTGATTTAGAGAGAGAGAGAGTGTGTGAGTGAGTGAGTGATTTAGAGAGAGAGAGAGAAAGAGAGAGTGTGAGTGAGTGGGTGATTGAGAGAGAGAGTGTGTGTGAGTGAGTGAGTGATTTAGAGAGAGAGAGTGTGTGAGTGAGTGAGTGATTTAGAGAGAGAGAGTGAGTGAGAGAGAGTTAGAGAGAAAGAGAGAAAGAGAGAGAGAGAGAGAGAGCTGTGATATTGTTCATTCTGTAGTCCTCTCAGTACCAGGAGGAGAAATCAGTGGATATTTATTCAATCGCTGAAAGGTTCTGAGATGTTGGCAAAGATCTCGGCAGTTAATCAGGGAGCAGAAATGACTTTAACCTTGATTAAAACCTCAATGTTAATATCACCGCCTATTATCAACACAAATAGATGGTCTTTGATTAACTCCCATCTTTAGCAGGTCCTTGTTTTGGACTTCCCTCCCCTGGTGATTCCCATCCTGAGCTCCGGGACAAACGGAAATATCAGCTCAGCTCCTTCCTGACGATGCAGGTGATTTGAAGTCCGCGTGGTAAAGGTTCGCTTTGCTTCGCTGATGCTCGCTCTGATGCTAAATGTGAAATCTGAGAACCTGGTTTTTCAAATTCAGAAAAAACCTTGGGTCTTTTGTTCCGATGACAGGCAGCATTGGCGAAGACCTTTAAATTTGTGTTACCTGCCAGCTTTCTGATAACAAACTGACCACACCTGCCCCCAAAACCACTCCTGGATTCCTGTGTGTACTTGAGCTCCTGTGTTCCATATCTATTAAACATTGGTTAACACTTTTGACACCACTCTGTGCGAGCTTAGCTGCGGTCTGGTGTGAAAGGAAGCAGGCTGGTGACGCTGTGTCTTCTTATCTACACTCTCCCAAATCGGAAGTAGGGTTCATGAAATTCATTTTAAAAAAAATTATAATAAAAAAATAAAACTACTGCGCAGTGACGTTCATCCATTAAAACAGATATTAACTGCCAGTGAGGAGTCAAAATAATTTTCAAACACATTTTACAGTTAAATCCTGTAATTACATCCAAATAAAGTTGTGTAATGACTTTAACTTCACCCCCTGAACATTGATGTATTAACACTACCGCTTGTGCATTAATTAACACCACCCCCCCTACACATTAATGCATTAACTCCACCCCCCCCCCCGCAAAACATTAATGCAATAGCTCTTCCCCCCCTGCGTGTTAATGCCTTACCTCCATCCTGCATCTGGAGAATCCAGTATTTGGTCAGCAGGATTAATATTTATTAATGTTTCATTTTCTTCCCTGGATTGATTGATCCTGACAGGTTTTCGGGCTGCTCTGATTTTGGTAACGCCTCAGGGGGACACAGAGGAAGAATGTTCGTAGGGTGGGGGTGGGGGGTGGGGGGGGGGGGTAACCCCTAGCTGTTTGTTTTTGGGGTGGAAATAATCGCTAGCAGGTGATCTGCTCCGGCGTATGTAATGGGTTTCTGTGTGAGCTCAGATGGCTCTTTAGCGAAGCCTTACACACTGCAGCTATTATGGGGCTTCCCCCGCTGGCTGCCATTGGCTGGAAAAAAAAAAACAAAAAGAAAAAAAAAAACTTACCTGCACGTTTTTCGTTTCAAGGCCAGGAATCTTTCAACGTGCGGCCCAAACCCCCCCAGGTCTACGCTGAAACGCTAATCTCAAAACCGAATAAACTGCTTACAGTTGACAGCTTGTTGCAGCCAGCTGTCAACACCCAGGGATTGATACGGTTTTTTTTTATCTCAAACCCTTTCTTTTGCTGCACTGTAACTCATACGCTCTTGTGCTGGTTGTACATTGTTGTTTCTTTTCTTCGATTAGTTGACAACCCTGTCCAGGGTGACGTATATAATCAGCATTTTGACTCAGTGCCCTCTTATGCTGGTGGGCGTTTATTGTAGCAACTCAGGTTAAATCTTATTGAAGATTATGAATATACAACATAGGATTTGAACCTGCAAGCCCTTATAAGACCAATCCTTAAGAATCACGCTACTCTGCTGGTCTAATAAAGCTAGATACTATGGACACAGTGCTAGCCCAGAGATGTGGTTCCTCCCTGCTCACTTTAGGAGACCCCCAACTAATCTGCCGCCCCCCCCCCAACCCCTCCCCCCTCTGAATAGAGCACTCAGCCAGGCTAATTCAGGGGGGGCAAGGAGCCGTGTTTTAAAGAGCGCGTGTGACCCCGCCTTCGGATTCCTGCGGTGCGCTAATGGATGCTAGCGTGCTGCGCGTGAGCCCAGGCGGGCCTATCCGAGGGCCCCCGCTGTAAAGTGAAAGGGTATGCGTCACCTTTGACCTCCGTTTTTAGGGCTCTCTGCCCGACCCCCGCGCTATGCTCACCTGCCGAGCCGTGGCACTCCCGGGGAGTCGTCCCAGCGTGGGCGGTTTTGGGAGGGAGTAGGAGACCCGTTTGGTGTCTGTGGGGGGGTCTCTGCAGGGGTGCTGGAGAGGGCTTGCGGAGCGAAGGAAGGGGCAGAGCATTTAAGCTTTCAGGTCGGGTGTGTGCAGTACAACCAAGCGCAGAAACAGTATGTGGATACACACACACACACACACACACACACACACACACACACACACATACACGAACACATACACACACACACACACACACACACAGACGCACACACACACACACACAGACGCACACACACACACACACACACACACACACCACACACACACGCACTCACACACACACACACACACACACACACACAAACACATACACAAACACACGAACACATACACACACGCACACACTCTCACACAGACACATAAACACATACACAAACACACAGATGTCTCAGAGGATTTTGAGAGTTTATGTTCTGAAAGCACTTATTCTGCACCAGCAGAAACACGGGGGCAGTGCACTGTGGGAAATATTTTGAATGCTTAAATGTTTACTTCATTTTTTGAACCATGAAATTTCCCCATACAGTCTTATATAGTCCACACGGGACATTGAAAGCACTAGTGTTGGTTTGCTAGATGTTAGCCTGTTGTAGGTTTCTTGGTCAAGTTTTCCATTCGGCCATTTTACTTTCTGTAAGGTCATCCCTATGTGTCACAACATACATGCATACATACGTACATACGTACACACACATACTGCTCTATACCCAAATCTAAATAAATAACAATGGAGAAAGTGAATCCATGACAGAAGAATGTGACCTGCAGTAGTAAGAATCAGTTGCCTTAAAATATAATTCAGCTTCAAATATTGATAAATTCATGGCTGTTGTGATTGTGGGACTAGCTGTGATGCAGGAAAACTTGGATATTTTCTCTACTTGTAATTAGCATCGTTAATGTCTCAGTTTAATATTGTGGCCCTGCTTACTGTCCCAGAAGAAGACTTCTGCTGCAAGGTGTGCGAAATATGCTGGTTTTCACTGTGGACATCCTGCCAGGAAATGGGTGAGACTGGCAGGCAAGTGTACTTGTGAAACAGGGGAGGCTGGCAGGCAAGTGTACTTGTGAAACAGGGGAGGCTGGCAGGCAAGTGTACTTGAGAAACTGGGGAGACTGGCAGGTAAGTGTACCTGTGAAACTGGAGACTGGCAGGCAAGTGTACCTGTGAAACAGGGGAGACTAGCAGGTAAGTGTACCTGAGAAACGGGAGAATGGCAGGTAAGTATAACTGAGAAACAGGGGAGACTGACAGGTAAGTATACCTGTGAAACAGGAGAGGCTGATAGGTAAGTGTACCTGAGAAACAGGGGAGAATGGCAGGTAAGTATACCTGAGAGACAGGGGAGACTGGCAGGTAAGTGTATCTGAGAAACTGGAGACTGGCAGGCAAGTGTACCTGAGAGAAAGGGGAGACTGACAGGTAAGTATAACTGAGAAACAGGGGAGACTGGCAGGTAAGTGTACCTGAGAAACAGGGGAGACTGACAGGTAAGTGTACCTGAGAAACAGGGGAGACTGGCAGGTAAGTGTACCTGAGAAACAGGGGAGACTGACAGGTAAGTGTACCTGTGAAACTGGGGAGACTGGCAGGTAAGTGTACCTGAGAAACAGGGGAGACTGACAGGTAAGTGTACCTGAGAAACAGGCAGTTTCTTCTCTGGCACTTTCCCTTTTCCCCGAACACCGCTCATTATGGCCAACAAAGGGGAAGTTTTCTGCCATCCCAATCTTCAGCTCAGCAGCCCCCACTGCTGCGCATTAAATATCACAGTCATAATAATGGGTTAATAACGATAAGGATATAATTTGTAAATAACAGGGTGATAAAACAGGGATACTGAGTCATTGCTTATTCTCTTCTTCTTCTTCCCCCCCCCTCCACTCTCATGATGATCCAGTGAAAGACCACCAGGGCCCCCAGAAACAATCCGGCTAGTTTGGTGGAAAAAGGGGAACATGACTTGAGGTGCCAAATGAGCACATCCTGTTTTTGAGAAGGGGGGTAATTACATACAGGAAAGACTACTGCTATTTCTTAGCCCCCCCCCCCCACCAACCCAAGTCTTCATCAGAAACACCAGCAGTGAATGAACACAAGGAGAGAGAGAGAAAATCATTTCCTCCAGAGAGACAAGAGCCCTCCAATCTGCTAAAACTCCTTCTGATCGTGCTGCAATCAAGGTGTGTGTGTGTGTGTGTGTGTGTGTGTGTGTGTGCATGTGTGTGCGTGTCTGTGTGTGTGTGTGTGCATCCATGTGTATGTGTGCGTGTATGACTGTGTGTGTGTCTGTCTGTATCTACGTGCGAGTGTGTGAGTGTGTCTGTGTGTGTGTGTGTATATGTACGTGTACATCTGTTTGTCTGTCTGTGGCTAAGTGTAGCTGTGCGCTGCAAAAGGTAGATGTTTTTCACCCCAGAGAACCTTTTTTTTAGCCATGATGTCAAAATGGTGGTCTTCCTTAAAATCTGTCCCAGAAACTGATGAAAAAAATGTATTTATTTTCTCGCTGTGCACGCTGACCTGAGGGACACAAGTCCTTCCCGCATGTGTCCTGTGTCCCAGGAGCGACGCAGACATTACATTACAGGCATTTAGCAGACGCTCTTATCCAGGGTGACTTAGACAACATTCAACATAGCAGCTACACTGCATCCATTTATACAGCTGGATATACACTGAAGCAAATGCAGGTTAAGTACCTTGCTCAAGGGTACAACGGCAGTGTCCTACCCAGGAATCAAACCTTTAGGTTACAAGACCAGTTCCTTACCCATTGTACTGCACTACCAACCCCTACAGCACAGACATAGCAGTCTATGCCCTTTCTGCGCAGGGGAAAGGGGGGTGTGAGGGGGTGGGGTGGGGGGTAGGGAGTGGGTGTCAGGTCCCGCTGTCCCTGTCTGGCGGTTGGGGGTCCTGGGGGAGCGATCCATCAGCTGTTTAAGGTGCGACTGGCAGGCCAGATGTCTCCTGTCGCTCAGATGAGCTGCACCCCCCACACACACACACCCTCTCCCTCCCTCTGTTGGGACAGGGCAAAGGTCAGGGATGCAATCGCTGTCTGGGGGTCAACCCCTGACTGGACAGGAGGCCTAAATTGAACACCGGGGTACAGACTGGGGACTCCTTTGGGATATCCTTTGGATATCTGCGCCCCCTTAATTGTAAAACCCCTCATGGGACAGGAAACTTCCGTTAGCTCGTGGCTCACATCCTTGTTTTTTTTTAATTGTCCAACTGCACACATAAATGCACTAGAGCATGCTGGGAATGTGTAGTAATTGTACCGGCTGCAGTTTTTAAAAAATATAAATTTTCGATTTACGACGAGGTGGGTCTCTGAAAAGTTGTGAGTAGCCACCCTCGCCCAGCTGAGCTTCACCTCAAAAACCTGACACTGCCAGGGAGAAAATGGCCAATGAAAAAACATAAAGAGAAGTTTGTTGTGTCAATCCTCAACAACAACAAGAACAACAAACGACCAAAAAAAAAAAAAAAGAAAGAACATTCAATTTGGCTGCAAATGACCCGACTGATTCAAAGATTCAAAAAAAGAGGAAAAATCAAAAGACGAAAATGAGAATTCCCTCCGGCGAATCCTCTGATGATTAACTTCGCAATTACCGCCAGTCAAAGAAACGCTAAACAGTAATAAAAGTGTTTTTTTTTTTTATTATTGCGCCGGCAGTCGGAAGTGAAATATGGTATGAGGCCTCCCCCCAGTGACTGCCTTCATTACCGTTTGAATAATAATAGCGGCGGTATTAGGAACAAACAGGAGCTATTCGCTCGTTCTCCTGTAGGTCCAAGGCGGAGAGGGCGTCGCTGGGTTTTTTTTCCCGGCTGTTTACCGTTGGGGGTTCTCATATGGTAATGGCATTGATCCCCTCCTACACATCACTCTCCCTCTCACGGACACCCGGATCCATAACTTCGTCGTGCCACCTTCCCATCCCCATCCCCACCGATGCAGTTAACTTGATCTCTGCCATTTCGTTTTTTTTTCTCTCTTCCCCTGGAAATATCGATAATTAGTTTTTTGCGCTTGAACTTTGGTCAGCTCGGCGAAACTTTAAATTTGTTGATTATTTGTGTTTTGCTGTTTATTGATATGGACGTTAGCTGCTGTACCTCTTTTTCCCCCGTTAGTCGTTGCTGTGGAACAGATGCATATTGCTTCAAACCCGCAACCCCCCCTTATGAGATGCAATAATTATCAGCTCTGCTTGCGCCTGCAAACATCCAGAAATCAGCCCTAACCTGAGGAGTCCAGGTGCGATTCCTGTGCGTGCTGTCGCATTGTGAAATTAAATTTTAGTGAAAAGAAGAAATGTTTTTTAAAAACAAGAGTTTACTTTGGCAAGGACACAGTAAATGGGATTATAAGTACTGTGGTATAATGTGCTAATTAACCCACTGGACATTATGTAACATCTCTGAAATATTTGTCAAAAGGAACACATTTTGAATGCTAATGCTTTATTATTTATTGATTATAATTGTTTCTTACATTACTATACCATTAAAAAAATTGGTTAAGTTAAAAACCATTATCAAGCCAGTGGTATCATTGTACCATGTATCATTAATTTTTTCTACGTTGGCTTTCAGAATGATGCAGCTACTTTCAGGTGACCCATTATCGTTGGCATTTTGTAATGACTCAAGCTGTTAAATTTATTTCTAACTCTGTTGACTTCCCCCCATACTGTATTCTTCAGCAGTAGTGCACATGCACACACATGCACATTGTTGTCTATTGTCGTCATGTTCTTTTATTTAATCAATGGAAAGTCACTCTTTTACATTTAATTCTCAGTATTTCAGCTCAGGTTAAAAGGGAAAGTGTGACTGATCTGATTCTGCATTGGATTCATACCCAGATCAGTCCAAAACGTCTGATCTCAGCTCGTCTCTGCTGGGGATCAAAGTTTTTACTAAGGGGCCTTCCTGTCCTCAATATTTAAATTTTTTTATTTTGCAAACTCCAAAAGTGGTTTTAAAACTTCAGCTGACACACTATGAAACAAATGAAGGACTGAGCACCGGAGCACTGAAATGGCACTGTCACAGACAATTTATCCTCCGCACCCCGTGGAGTCCTCTGCAAATGCCCCCTGGGGTAAATAAATTAGCCCCCGTTTGGGTGCTTATCTCTGCCCCCCAGGCCCCGGGGTGTTTTGTGCACGGGGCGAAGGAGCAAAATGTGCACACGGGGCGCTCTGGCCGAATATGAATGTATCATTTAATAACTTCAATATAAACAGTGAGAAATTAAGCCAAGTCATGAATATAAATGCGCGGTGGAATCGACATTAGCATGTAATCGCTGACCCCTCTTCCGTAATTTTGGCCCTCCCCTGTCCTGCGCATTCAGGCTTCTTATTTTGGCGGGGTGGGGGGGTAGGGGGGGGTGGGTGTTCACTTGTAAGCCAGCTCCACAGCATCAACCCAAGACACCAGACAAATGCTGACCAGGGGCCTCGTTTATAAAATGGCCTTACAATCAAATTGTATCTTAAATAGTGGGCTTTGCAGAAAACCATGACCAAGTAGTCATTTACAAAATTGCACTTTGACGTTGATATGATCGTATATATCTCCATAAAGCTTATCCCAGGCGTAAGTTAATTACCTGCTAAGTATGTGAAAATAGTGTTTTTGAGGGCTATGCGTGGACCTCCACAGTGGGCTGTGTTCACGCTTTAAGAATAACCTTTAATCGTTAATTAACTTTAGGCAGGGAGAGTGAAAGAAATGTTGAAATGCAACCTTATTTTGAGGGAAACATTATTGGCCGTATTTAAAATAAGGGATAAAGGCAAAACACGTTCACGTGAGTTTTATATCATGTCAGATTTATAGGCTACGTCACAGGTGTTTAAGACATAGACATGCCACTTTAAACCAACATAAGCAACTTTTTTTGGTTTCATTTATTTTTTATTAAATCAAGCTTAAGCTCAACTTGAGAAATGATTTTAGGATTAAGTTTAAATCCAAGAAAAGTTTTTTAAATGAACCTCAGTTTCCTGTTATGCTACACTGCTGCTGTTTTGCCAGCTTTCCATACCACTTCTAAAATTCTGCCAATCCTAATTAGCTCTGACCAGACAGTTGTCAAGGGTTATGTTTTCGTCACATGCCCCCTGTCTGTCTGTCTGTCTGTCTGTTAACAGGATATCTCTAAAGGTTATGCATAGATTTGCATTCAACTTTGTGGAAAGCTTGGTTGTAGCGCAAAGAAGAACTGATTAAATTCCTGCTGGTAATCTGGCACGGAAGAAATTATTCATTTTTGGTGAATACCTGACACGTGGAACTTGCGTATTTTGACAATTGCATAGTTTTGGCAGAGGTATGCGCCAAATATTTCAACAGCTCATTTATGATTTCTTTCTCATGTGTTTGGTAGTCTTTGGCTTCATTTGTGGTCTTGGTCCCCTAACAAGCACCTCCCGTTAGTTCCCTGGGGTTATACCAGCCGTTCATATGATTTATTTTATTGGATTTATGCTGTTTTTACTGTGCTACCCCTACCCCTACCTCCCCCCCTCCCCCCCATACACACGCATGCACACACTACACACACATGCCCGCACACACACGCACACACACACGCGCACACGCACACACCATACACACACACACACACACACGCACATTACACACACATGCCCACCACACACACACACACACACAGCCCACACCACACACACACACACACACACACACGCACACACACACATGCCCGCACACACACATGCCCACACATATTACACACACACACACACACACACACACCCACAGACACACACACACGCACACACACACACACTTCTGCACACGTTCGACAGCAGCTGCGGTCCTCTACGCAGCCCAGCGCTGGCGGCGAATGGAGTCGCACGCGGTGACTCACGACGGGCTGAGAAACATCAGCGCTGTCGGCGCTCGGGCTGAAATTGATCTTCCCCAGCGACTTTCCTCCCGGTGACAGATGGATTGTTCTGCGCGCGTCTCGTGTATATACTTCTCTCTCTCTCTCTCTCTCTCTCTCTCTCTCCCTCTCTCTCTCTCTCTCTCCGCGGTGCGGGCGGCGGGCGGCGGGCGGTTGCCGCGGCGTCTCTTTAAGCGCGCGTCGTGTGCGGTGATTCGCTGGCTGATGTTCTGGTAGTCAGCTGGGCCCGTTTGCGGCTGCACTGGAGACGTCTGACGCTTTTTATCGTTTGTCACGTCTCTCACAAACGTGCTCGTTTTTGCTGTTTCTTCCTCTCTCTCTCTCTCTGTTTGTCTGTTCCTCTCTGTGTTTGTCTTTTTCTCTCTGTCTCTGTATTTTTCTCTCTCTGTCTCTCAGTCACTCTCAGACTCTTTCTCTCTACGTCTCTCTGTGACTCTGTTTCTCTCTCTCTCTCTCTCTCTCTCCCTCCCTCTCTCTCTCCCCCACTCCTGTTGTCTGAGACTGGGACGTGTTTATCCAGGTTCACGTGCAAATGTGTGTCAGGTTGTTTGGGAGACACTGGCTGCTGTCTGGTGAGGAGGCTTGTTCACAGAGGATGACTAGAACCCAGCAAGAACTCAGTCGTCTCTGTTTGAGCAAGCCACTGTTACCGAACACACACTGCGCACCCCCCCTCTAGCCCCCTCACCAGCCCCCCCTCCCCCCAACAGCCCCCCCCCCCTCTAGCCCCCCCCGCTCCCGCTGTGTACCCGAGGGTTTGTTGAGATCAGCGGGAGTCTGGATGGGTAATGATCCTCCGCGTTCCCCCTCGTCTGACACTCCTCCCGTTTCCTCTTCCTCGTTCTGTCGCTATCGCTACGGTGACAGGTGGACAGGTGGGAGGAGGTGGGTGAAGAGAAGATGATGATGATGATGTCATAATGGCTCAGAGTTCTCCCTCAGAACTGTGAACCCCATTTGCCTCTGCTGTAAATTTTAAAGATTTTTCAGAATAATTTTTTTTTTTTTGGGATGAACGGGCGTGCGGGTTTCCCCTTCCCTCCACCCGCCCCGCCCCTCTCGGCCTGGGAGCCTGTCTTGGGGGGTGATGATGGCGGGGGGGGGGGGGTGAGAGGTATCCAGCTAGAGCTCCACCAACTGAAAGAACGGGCAAGACAGCTCCCCCCCCCCCACCCCAGCAGCTGTTGGGCCCCTCTGAGCACTGAATGGAGTCAGTCACTCCAATCCGAGGGGATTTAAAAGGGCGGGGGGGGGGGGGGTAAAAATGATTTAAACACAAAAGACTGTGTGGCTGGGGCTGGCGAAAGGGATTTTCGAGGGGGGGGGGGGGGGGTTTCATTGCCCCCATCCCCCTTGACCCCAGAAACTTACTACTACTGTCAGCCCCATATTGTGCCGTAACGCTAACGTTAGCCTAAGCTACAGTCTCGGGGACGTTTGCCTCGTTCCCTTGCGGCGCGATCAGCTTCATCCCGCCATGTTTCCTGGCTCTTGTGTGGTTTTTATTTTAAAAAATTGAGTAAAATGTAGTTTGTGGTTCCCATAGGTCTGCATTGTTCGGAGGGAACGGTAGAATAGCACCTGGAAGCGCCTAAACTACACAGAAAAAGCCTAAATGCTGGAGTAAAATTCCTGAGGTGAAATGGATTCACCCCCCCTCCCCTCCTTTTCTGTGAACTCCCTCTCTCCCCCTCTTCTTTTTGGTTCTCTCTCTCTCTGCTTTTGTGCGAGGGCTCATGATGGGATTACAGTCCCGGGTTCGAGGTGCTCGCTCGTGTGGGAATCTGGAGTGGAGCTAAGCTACACAGCGCTGATACTGCCACTGTCACCTAGACCGCTGAGGACCTCTGTCTGTCTGTCTGTCTGTCTGTCTGAATGCCTGTGTGTCAGAGACAACCTCTCTCTCTCTAATCCTTTCTCTCGCTCCCTCTCTCTGTGTCTCTCTCACTCTCTCCCTCACCCTGTCTCTGTATCTCTCTCTCACTCTCTCCCTTTCTCTCTCATGGTGTCTTCAAAGGCAGCTGTTAATGCCTCTCAAGTTCAGCATGGGGCGGGGCATTAGCAGGGAGTTGGGGGGTGGGGGGTGGGGGTAGAGGCACGAGAAGCAGGGAGGGTGTGGGCTGGGGGGGAGCTCCTTGTTCTGGTGAAGATGAGCCGGAGGATCTCTGCAGAAAAGGACGTGAGCTCCTCAGAGGAATCCTGAGGATTCTCAGATGTGGATTACTCCAGATTATTTTTGCGTCAGCAGTCTCTGAGTTGAGGGCGCTCGACACAGGAGCATGTGAACACGCTCAAATCCCTCTCCTTTCAGCACATCCAGCCCCGCGCAGGATCTGGCCAATAGGGGTCGCTAGCACCTCACCAAATCTCTGGAAATTTGCGCTGCACAGGGACACACTCATGCACACACACACGCGCACACACACACTCACACACACACATGCACACACACACACACACACGCACACTCACCAACCCCCCCCACACAGACACACCTACACACACACACACGCACACAGGCACACCTACACACAGCGCACACACTCTCTCACACACGCACACACACACACGCACACACACACACATGCACAGCGCGCAAACCCACATGCGCACAGACCCCCGCAGCTCTCCTCACGGAGTTTAAGTCACAACCTGGTCTGAAGCCTCGTGCTTTTATCTGCGTTTTGTCACAGCGCGTTCGCCTCTGCCGGGGCTGCTTAGCACAGCGCTGTGCGTGTGACACGGAGTTTACGCCCGCGCCAATCACCCCCCCAGACTCCGCCCCCTCCTCCTCACCCGCCACACCCCCCCCCCCAACCCCCCACCCTCCCACCCTCCGCCTTCCTCAGGGCCTCCAGCTAAATCACACCATGCAAATGAGCTCTGTCCAGCCAGGCAGAAAGGGAGGGGAACAAGGGGGAGGGGGATGAGGGTGGGGGTGGGGGTCAGCGACGGCCAGGCAGCGTGTCTGCCCCTTTTCCCAGCCAGTGCCCTGACCCCCCATCGCCCCCGAGCATTCATAAACAGTCTCACACCTAGCGTGCGAAACGCGGTCTCGTGCGATTCGCTCGTTCAACGCGGCCGACGCCCAGATTTCCCATAAATCCCGGTTCTCACGCCGCGCCGAATCTTCGCCATAGATTGTCGCGGCGGTTGGGAGTTTGTGATATTCATAATAATCATCAGCTGCATAGTCTGACTCATCCATTTTTAACTATAATCACTGGTAATTATAATCGTTCCTTTGTTATAATTGAAAGTATTTTGCTTCGTTTCTTTTTTGTATATTGTACTTTTTGATATATTTCTAATGAATAATATATATTAATAACATTAAGTATTTTTTTAAATCGCGTAGCACTTTTCCCTAATTTAGTTCTGGAGCTGAATTTATTGTTATACAGACAGGGCAATACATTGAGTGAATTTCATTTCAGTTTAGTCATTTCACTAAAAGAAAATGAAATTCATGAGTTGAAAATAGAATTTTAAGGGGATTTTTTTTCAGTTCAAGAATTGAATTTCCCTTTGTTTCCTGAATTTATTTCTTTGAGATACAATTGACTGCAAACCCTGAGGGAGTATTGCATCTATCTACCAAAGACAAAGCCAGGCCAGCAGAATGTGAAAGTTATGTTTTATGTTTTGTTAAATTATCATTTAACAATAATAATAATTTTATTCGTGTGGGTAATTACTGTTATGTTTTATCAGGAAATAAATGTTTCTGTGAATATGTATCTTCTGTATATTCATGTTTAAATTATAGTTATATTGTATTTCATAAACCATAAGTCATCTAATGTTCATATTTGTCTTTGTCCTTAATTCTCAATTTGAATATCAATGCAAAATATTGTTATAACATTGAAAGTACTTTCAGAACCTCACAGAAATTCACAGAACACATAACACAGAACTTTTTTTAAATCATTAAAACAAAGATTATGTGATTAATATACACAATTGGAAGCACACTGTTATATAAGAGTCTATAATGTACCACTCTTATGGAATATCACGTGCCTGCATTGCTCTGTGCAGGAGTTATAGCTGTAGATGATACAGTGTAGTAGCTCTGTTGTAGCACTGCCTGTGGGCAAACTCCCCCCCTACAGGGAGAACACAGGAGAGGAGTTTCTCCATCACTACCAGCATCTCCTTCACTTAACAAAAGCTACGATTCGACAAGAAAGCATTCGCTTGAACGGCAACCCTCTCCTCACTGTTAATTCTGCCAGATATTTTCTCTACGTCTCCGAATTCCCCCTCCCCCCTCCCTTCCCTTCTTTCCTTTTCTACCTGGTCTCCCGCCCTCCCTCTCTCCTCTCTCTTACTCTTAAGTGATAAGTCTTCTCTCCCTCCGCTCTCTTACTCTAAGTGATATGACAGTTCTCTTTCC